>NW_028289467.1:67500-70709 GCF_059628265.1 Tinamus guttatus
GTTAGGGTTAGGGTTAGGGTTAGGGTTAGGGTTAGGGTTAGGGTTAGGGTTAGGGTTAGGGTTAGGGTTAGGGTTAGGGTTAGGGTTAGGGTTAGGGTTAGGGTTAGGGTTAGGGTTAGGGTTAGGGTTAGGGTTAGGGTTAGGGTTAGGGTTAGGGTTAGGGTTAGGGTTAGGGTTAGGGTTAGGGTTAGGGTTAGGGTTAGGGTTAGGGTTAGGGTTAGGGTTAGGGTTAGGGTTAGGGTTAGGGTTAGGGTTAGGGTTAGGGTTAGGGTTAGGGTTAGGGTTAGGGTTAGGGTTAGGGTTAGGGTTAGGGTTAGGGTTAGGGTTAGGGTTAGGGTTAGGGTTAGGGTTAGGGTTAGGGTTAGGGTTAGGGTTAGGGTTAGGGTTAGGGTTAGGGTTAGGGTTAGGGTTAGGGTTAGGGTTAGGGTTAGGGTTAGGGTTAGGGTTAGGGTTAGGGTTAGGGTTAGGGTTAGGGTTAGGGTTAGGGTTAGGGTTAGGGTTAGGGTTAGGGTTAGGGTTAGGGTTAGGGTTAGGGTTAGGGTTAGGGTTAGGGTTAGGGTTAGGGTTAGGGTTAGGGTTAGGGTTAGGGTTAGGGTTAGGGTTAGGGTTAGGGTTAGGGTTAGGGTTAGGGTTAGGGTTAGGGTTAGGGTTAGGGTTAGGGTTAGGGTTAGGGTTAGGGTTAGGGTTAGGGTTAGGGTTAGGGTTAGGGTTAGGGTTAGGGTTAGGGTTAGGGTTAGGGTTAGGGTTAGGGTTAGGGTTAGGGTTAGGGTTAGGGTTAGGGTTAGGGTTAGGGTTAGGGTTAGGGTTAGGGTTAGGGTTAGGGTTAGGGTTAGGGTTAGGGTTAGGGTTAGGGTTAGGGTTAGGGTTAGGGTTAGGGTTAGGGTTAGGGTTAGGGTTAGGGTTAGGGTTAGGGTTAGGGTTAGGGTTAGGGTTAGGGTTAGGGTTAGGGTTAGGGTTAGGGTTAGGGTTAGGGTTAGGGTTAGGGTTAGGGTTAGGGTTAGGGTTAGGGTTAGGGTTAGGGTTAGGGTTAGGGTTAGGGTTAGGGTTAGGGTTAGGGTTAGGGTTAGGGTTAGGGTTAGGGTTAGGGTTAGGGTTAGGGTTAGGGTTAGGGTTAGGGTTAGGGTTAGGGTTAGGGTTAGGGTTAGGGTTAGGGTTAGGGTTAGGGTTAGGGTTAGGGTTAGGGTTAGGGTTAGGGTTAGGGTTAGGGTTAGGGTTAGGGTTAGGGTTAGGGTTAGGGTTAGGGTTAGGGTTAGGGTTAGGGTTAGGGTTAGGGTTAGGGTTAGGGTTAGGGTTAGGGTTAGGGTTAGGGTTAGGGTTAGGGTTAGGGTTAGGGTTAGGGTTAGGGTTAGGGTTAGGGTTAGGGTTAGGGTTAGGGTTAGGGTTAGGGTTAGGGTTAGGGTTAGGGTTAGGGTTAGGGTTAGGGTTAGGGTTAGGGTTAGGGTTAGGGTTAGGGTTAGGGTTAGGGTTAGGGTTAGGGTTAGGGTTAGGGTTAGGGTTAGGGTTAGGGTTAGGGTTAGGGTTAGGGTTAGGGTTAGGGTTAGGGTTAGGGTTAGGGTTAGGGTTAGGGTTAGGGTTAGGGTTAGGGTTAGGGTTAGGGTTAGGGTTAGGGTTAGGGTTAGGGTTAGGGTTAGGGTTAGGGTTAGGGTTAGGGTTAGGGTTAGGGTTAGGGTTAGGGTTAGGGTTAGGGTTAGGGTTAGGGTTAGGGTTAGGGTTAGGGTTAGGGTTAGGGTTAGGGTTAGGGTTAGGGTTAGGGTTAGGGTTAGGGTTAGGGTTAGGGTTAGGGTTAGGGTTAGGGTTAGGGTTAGGGTTAGGGTTAGGGTTAGGGTTAGGGTTAGGGTTAGGGTTAGGGTTAGGGTTAGGGTTAGGGTTAGGGTTAGGGTTAGGGTTAGGGTTAGGGTTAGGGTTAGGGTTAGGGTTAGGGTTAGGGTTAGGGTTAGGGTTAGGGTTAGGGTTAGGGTTAGGGTTAGGGTTAGGGTTAGGGTTAGGGTTAGGGTTAGGGTTAGGGTTAGGGTTAGGGTTAGGGTTAGGGTTAGGGTTAGGGTTAGGGTTAGGGTTAGGGTTAGGGTTAGGGTTAGGGTTAGGGTTAGGGTTAGGGTTAGGGTTAGGGTTAGGGTTAGGGTTAGGGTTAGGGTTAGGGTTAGGGTTAGGGTTAGGGTTAGGGTTAGGGTTAGGGTTAGGGTTAGGGTTAGGGTTAGGGTTAGGGTTAGGGTTAGGGTTAGGGTTAGGGTTAGGGTTAGGGTTAGGGTTAGGGTTAGGGTTAGGGTTAGGGTTAGGGTTAGGGTTAGGGTTAGGGTTAGGGTTAGGGTTAGGGTTAGGGTTAGGGTTAGGGTTAGGGTTAGGGTTAGGGTTAGGGTTAGGGTTAGGGTTAGGGTTAGGGTTAGGGTTAGGGTTAGGGTTAGGGTTAGGGTTAGGGTTAGGGTTAGGGTTAGGGTTAGGGTTAGGGTTAGGGTTAGGGTTAGGGTTAGGGTTAGGGTTAGGGTTAGGGTTAGGGTTAGGGTTAGGGTTAGGGTTAGGGTTAGGGTTAGGGTTAGGGTTAGGGTTAGGGTTAGGGTTAGGGTTAGGGTTAGGGTTAGGGTTAGGGTTAGGGTTAGGGTTAGGGTTAGGGTTAGGGTTAGGGTTAGGGTTAGGGTTAGGGTTAGGGTTAGGGTTAGGGTTAGGGTTAGGGTTAGGGTTAGGGTTAGGGTTAGGGTTAGGGTTAGGGTTAGGGTTAGGGTTAGGGTTAGGGTTAGGGTTAGGGTTAGGGTTAGGGTTAGGGTTAGGGTTAGGGTTAGGGTTAGGGTTAGGGTTAGGGTTAGGGTTAGGGTTAGGGTTAGGGTTAGGGTTAGGGTTAGGGTTAGGGTTAGGGTTAGGGTTAGGGTTAGGGTTAGGGTTAGGGTTAGGGTTAGGGTTAGGGTTAGGGTTAGGGTTAGGGTTAGGGTTAGGGTTAGGGTTAGGGTTAGGGTTAGGGTTAGGGTTAGGGTTAGGGTTAGGGTTAGGGTTAGGGTTAGGGTTAGGGTTAGGGTTAGGGTTAGGGTTAGGGTTAGGGTTAGGGTTAGGGTTAGGGTTAGGGTTAGGGTTAGGGTTAGGGTTAGGGTTAGGGTTAGGGTTAGGGTTAGGGTTAGGGTTAGGGTTAGGGTTAGGGTTAGGGTTAGGGTTAGGGTTAGGGTTAGGGTTAGGGTTAGGGTTAGGGTTAGGGTTAGGGTTAGGGTTAGGGTTAGGGTTAGGGTTAG
>NW_028289468.1:0-33552 GCF_059628265.1 Tinamus guttatus
GTGTGTCCCCATGCACCTCGGATGTCCCTGTGTGTCCCCATGCACCTGGCACGTCCCTGTGTGTCCCCATGCACCCGGTGTGTCCCTGTGTGTCCCCATGGACCCAGTGTGTGCCGGTGTCCTGTCCCCATGCACCGGTGTGTGCCAGTGTCCTGTCCCCATGCACCCAGTGTGTCCCTGTGTGTCCCCATGCACTGGTGTGTTCCAGTGCCCTGTCCCCATGCACCTGGCACATCCCTGTGTCCCTGTGTGTCCCCATGCACCTGGCACGTCCCTGTGTGTCCCCATGCACTCGCTGTGTGCCACTGTTTCCCCTTGCACCCTAAGCCTCTGTCCCCATGCACTCGGTCCCCTGTCCCCATGTGCCCATTTCCCTGTCCCCATGCACCAGTGCACACGGTCCCTTTGTCCCCATGCCCCCCGTGCACTGTCCCCATGCACCCAGTGTATCCCAATTCCCTGTCCCCATGGCACTGTCCCCGTGTCCCCATGCACCCTGTGCACTGTCCCCCTGTAATGTCCCCCTGTCCCCATGCCCCCAGTGCACTGTCCCCCGTCCCATGCCTCTGTGCACTGTCCCCCTGTACTGTCCCCCTGTCCCCAGTGCACTGTCCCCATGTCCCCATGCCCCCCATGCACTGTCCCCCTGTCTTTGTGCCCCCCGCGTGCTGTCCCCTTGTCCCCTGTGTACTGTGCCTCTGTCCCCATGCACCCTGCACTGTCCCCATGCACGCCATGCACTCTTCCCCTGTCCCCATGCACCCCATGCACCCCGTGTGCTGTCCCCTGCGTGGTCCTTGTCCCCGTGCTGTCCCCCTATCCCTGCACTGTCCCCCATCCCCGTGCTGTCCCCCTGTCCCTGTGCCATCCCCGTCCCTGCGCTGTCCCCCTGTCCCCATGCACCCCATGCACCCCGCGCTGTCCCCCGCACTGTCCCCCTGTCCCCATGCAACCCGCGCTGTCCCCTGCGCTGTCCCCCCGTCCCTGTCCCCTTGTCCCCATGCACCCCATGCACTGTCTCCATGCCCTCCGTGCATTCTTCCCCTGTCCCCCGCACTGTCCCCCCATCCCTGCGCTGTCCCCCACGCTGTCCCCGTCCCCTTGTCC
Source organism: Tinamus guttatus (assembly GCF_059628265.1). NCBI lineage: Eukaryota > Metazoa > Chordata > Aves > Tinamiformes > Tinamidae > Tinamus > Tinamus guttatus. The sequence continues at coordinate 1,108 of NW_028289468.1, forward strand.
CCATGCACTCCATGCACCCCGTGTGTTGTCCCCTGCGCTGTACCCCCGTCCCCATGCGCTGTCCCCGTCCCCTTGTCCCCATGCACCCCGTGTGTTGTCCCCTGCGCTGTCCCCATCCCCGCACTGTCCCCCTGTCCCCCGCACTGTCCCCCTGTCCCCATGCACCCCATGCACTGTCTCCATGCCCCCATGCATTCTTCCCCTGTCCCCCGCACTGTCCCCCCATCCCTGCGCTGTTCCCCGCACTGTCCCTGTCCCCTTGTCCCCATGCACCCCATGCACCCCGTGTGCTGCCCCCTGTGCTGTCCCCCCGTCCCTGTCCCCGTCCCCTTGTCCCCATGCACCCCATGCACCCCGCGTGCTGTCCCCTGCGCTGTCCCCGTCCCCGTGCTGTCCCTCCGTCCCTGCACTGTCCCCTGTCCCCATGCACCCCATGCACCCCGTGTGTTGTCCCCTGTGCTGTACCCCTGTCCCCATGCGCTGTCCCCGTCCCCTTGTCCCCCCGTCCCGTTACCGATGTGTGCGCTGTGCGCTCTCCGGGCGCCCTTGGCCCTCACGGCCTCCTTGATGCGCTCGACCTCCTGCTGGTAGCGGCGCTGTCCCCATGCACCCCATGCACCCCGTGCACTGTCCCCTTATCCCCATGCACCCTGTCCCCGTCCCCCCGTCCCCTTGTCCCGTTACCGATGTGCGCGCTGTGCGCTCTCCGGGCGCCCTTGGCCCGCACGGCCTCCTTGATGCGCTCGACCTCCTGCTGGTAGCGCCGCTTGTCCTTGCGCGCGCCCTCCTTGGCCTCCCTCAGGGCGCCCTCCAGGGCCTGCACTCGCGCAGCCGTAGCCCGAAGCCGTTTCTCCAGCTTCGGAAGCTCGCAGCGCAGGTCTGCATTGTCACGGACCAGCTGCGGGGGGGGTCAGCGCCGGGACCGGGACCGGGACCGGGACCAGAACCGGGACCGGGACCCGCACCGGGACCCGCACCCGCACCCGCACTGCAACCGGCACCGCAACCGGCATCAGCACCCGCAACCGGCACTGGGACCCACACCAGCACCGGGACCCGCACCGGAACCGGCCGCTGATACCGGGCACCAGCGCTGGGCACCAGCACCAGGCACCAGTACTGGGTACCAGCACTGGTCACTGGCACTGAGTACCGGAAATGGCCACTGGTACCGGGCACTGGTACCGGGCACCAGCACCAGGCACTGGGACCAGCCACCAGTGCTGCACACCAGCACGGGGCACCAGGCACTGGTACTGGGCACCAGCACTGGGCACCGGTACCAGGCACTGGTACCAGACACCAGCACTGAGCACAAGCACTGGGTACCAGAACTGGTCACCGGTACCGGGCACTGGGACCAGCCACCAGCACTGGGCACAAGCACTGGGTACCAGAACTGGTCACCGGTACCGGGCACTGGTACCGGACACCAGCACTGGGTACCAGCACCAGCCACGGGTACTGGCCACTAGCGCTGGGTACCAGCGCTGGGCACTGGTACTGGGCACCGGCAACAGGTACCAGCAGTGGGCACCAGAACCTGCACCAGCACTGGGTACCAGCACTGGGTACTGGTACTGGGCACCAGTACTGGGTACCAGCACCGGTGCCGGGCAGCAGAACCTGCACCAGCACCGGGCGCCTGCATTGGCACCAGTACCTACCCCAGTCATAGGCACTGGGCACTAGGGACGCGCACTGGCACCGGTCACCCGTGTCACCCGCACGGGGCACCCGCAGCGCCCACACGGGACCCATCGGCGCTGGTACCGGTGCCCATGGGCAGCGGGCGCCGGCGCTGGGCGCCCTGTGCTGGGACGTGGCACCGGTACCAGCAGCACCAGGGGACTCCCGTGACCCCATCCGGGGACACCCAGCCCCACGGCGATGCCTGGGGGGTCCCAGCCCCACAGCGGTGGCTGGAGGAGGGTCCCAGCCCCACGGCGATGCCTCGGGGAGGATCCCAGCCCCACAGTGACGCCTGGGGGTCCCAGCCCCATAGTGGCTCCTGGGGGGTCCCAGCCCCACGGCGATGCCTGGGGGTCCCAGCCCCATAGTGATGCCTGGGGGTCCCAGCCCCATAGTGGCTCCTGGGGGGTCCCAGCCCCATGGTGGCTCCTGGGGGGTCCCAGCCCCATAGTGGCTCTGTGGGGAGCCCCCCCCGTGGCACATGCACAGCAGGGGGGCGGTGACGGCGGAGTGGGGCGGGATGGGGGGCAGAGGCGGGGGGTGACACGGGGGGGACATGGGGCAGAGCCAGGCAGGGTGCGGGGGGGACGCGGTACCTTGGCCACCCAGAGATCCAGCTAGGGAGGAGGCAGCGGCGGGGGGCAACAAGGGGGGCTCAGCGCAGGGCACGGCCCCCCTGCCCCATGGAGCCACCCGTGGGGCAGAGCGGGGCGATGCCATGGGGCAGAGTGGGGCGATGCCGTGGGGCAGCGGGGCGATACCGTGGGGCAGAGCAGGGCAATGCCGTGGGGCAGAGCGGGGCGATACCGTGGGGCAGAGTGGGGCGATGCCGTGGGGCAGCAGTGGGGCGATGCCATGGGGCAGAGCGGGGCGATGCTGGGTGCCCGTGGGGCGATGCCGTGGGGCAGAGCGCGGCGATGCTGGGTGCCCATGGGGCGATGCCATGGGGCGATGCCGTGGGGCAGAGCGGGGCGATGCTGGGTGCCCGTGGGGCAATGCCGTGGGGCAGAGCGGGGTGATGCTATGGGGCGATGCCGTGGGGCGATGCCATGGGGCAGTGCTGCCGTGGGGCAGCAGTGGGGTGATGCCGTGGGGCGATGCCATGGGGCAGCAGTGGGGCGGTGCCGTGGGGCAGAGCGGGGCGATGCCGGGTGCCCGTGGGGCGATGCTGTGGGGCAGAGCGGGGCGATGCCGTGGGGCAGTGATACTGTGGGGCAGCAGTGGGACGGTGCCGTGGGGCAGAGCGGGGCGGTGCCGTGGGGCAATGCCGTGGGGCAGCGCTGCCGTGGGGCAGCAGTGGGGCGGTGCCGTGGGGCAATGCCATGGGGCAGCGATGCCATGGGGCAGCGATGCCGTGGGGCAATGCAGTGGGGCGGTGCCGTGGGGCGGTGCCGTGGGGCAGCGGTGCCGTGGGGCAGAGCGGGGCGCTGCCCACCTGTTTGTGAACCTTTGTAAGCTGCTCCAGGTTGTTCTCAAGAAAGGAAATCTTCTGCTTCTGGGAGTGCAGCCCCCCGCTGTCCTCGGGCTCCAGCTCTGCGCTCTGGGGGCTGCGCTGAGCGCGGGGCCCCGGCACCCCCGGACCCCCCGACCCTCCGGACCCCCAGGACCCCCGGACCCCCCGGACCCCCCGGACCCCCGGACCCCCGGGACCCCCCGGACCCCCCGGACCCCCCGACCCCCCGGACTCCCCGGACCCCCGGGACCCCCGGACCCCCGGGACCCCCCGGGACCCCCGGACCCCCCGACCCCCCGGACCCTCCGACCCCCCGGACCCCCCGCTCCGGTGCCGCTTCCTCCCGGTGCCCCCGGCTCCCCCCGGCAGCCCCGTTTTCCCTCTCCCCGTTGCCCCCGTTCCCCTCCCACCGCCCCCCTTTCCCCTCCTTCCCCACATCATGCCCAGTTTGCTCCTTATTGCCCCCATCTCCCCCCATCGCCCCCATCTCCCCCCATTGCCCCACGGTCACCCCCATCTCCCCCCATCTCCCCCCATCTCCCCTCATCTCCCCGCATTGCCCTGCAGTCACCCCCATTGCCCCCATGTCCCCCCATGTCCCCCATGTCCCCCATATCCCCCCGTGTCCCCCATGTCCCCATGTCCCCATGTCCCCCATGTCCCCATCCCCCCATGTCCCCATATCCCCCCATGTCCCCCCATGTCCCCATGTCCCCATGTCCCCGTGTCCCCCGTGTCCCCCGTGTCCCCATGTCCCCCCATGTCCCCATGTCCCCCATGTCCCCCATGTCCCCATGTCCCCCGTGTCCCCCATGTCCCCCATGTCCCCCATGTCCCCCGTGTCCCCCATGTCCCCATGTCCCCCCGTGTCCCCCCATGTCCCCCATGTCCCCATGTCCCCATATCCCCCCATATCCCCCCGTGTCCCCCCATGTCCCCCATGTCCCCCGTGTCCCCCATGTCCCCATGTCCCCCCGTGTCCCCTCACTTTCTTGACTCGAGTCGTGACGTCTTGAACAAACAGCTTGCGCAGGTTGTGGAGGGTCTGGAGTTCACGGGCCTGGGGGGACAGGGTGAGCGGGGGGGACACGGCCCCCCGGCCCCCCCGGCCCCCCCGGCCCCCCAGCACCTACCACGGTCTCCTCCAGCCCCTTGAGGTCCTGCTTGGACTGCTCGTGGCGCTCGTGGAGGAACCTGGGGGAGATGGGGGTCGGGGGGCTCTAGGGGGGCCGGGGGGCTCTAGGGGGGCCGGGGGGCTCCGGGGGGTCAGGGGGGCTCTGGGGGGTCAGAAGGGCCCGGGGGGTCCTGGGTCCCACAAGCGTCCTGGGCTCCTGGGGGGTCCCGGGGGGTCTCGGGGTGATGGGGGGCGTCAAGGGGCATCTCGGGGGGTCTCAGGATGATGAGGGGGAATGGGGGCCATGGAGGGGATCGAGGAGGGTCCCGGGATGATGGGGGGGAATGGGGGCCATGGGGGGGCCATGGGGGGGTCTTGGGGTGATGGGGGGGAATGGGGGCCATGGGGAGGGGTCTCGGGGGGTCTTGGGGTGATGGGGGGCAATGGGGGCCATGAGGGGTCCTGGGGGGTCCCGGGGGATGGGGGAAATGGGGGCCATGGGGGGGGGACCAAGGGGGGTCCCGGGGGCCGTGGGGGGTCCCGGGATGATGGGGAGGGTCCCGAGGGGGTCCCGGGGGGTCCCGGGGGGTCTCGGGGGGGTCCCAGGGGGTCCCGGGATGATGGGGGGTCCCGGGGGCCGTGGGGGGTCCCAGGGTGTTCAAGGGGGGGTCTTGGGGGGTCCCGGGATGATGGGGGATCCCGGCGGGTCCTGGGGGGGTCCCGGGGGGGGGTCCCAGGATGATGGGGGGTCCCAGGCGGTTCCCGGGATGATGGGGGGTCCTGGGGGCCGTGGGGGGTCCCGGGGGGTCCCGGGATGATGGGGGGTACCAGGGGGGTTTCGGGGGGTCCCGGGGGGTCCCAGGGTGATGGGGGGTCCCGGGGGGTCTCGGGGGTCTCACGTGAGCTCCTGCAGCCGCGCCGTCTTGGCGCGCTCCTCGTCCCGCAGCGCCTCGTGCTCCGCGCGCAGCTTCTCCAGCTCCAGCTGCAGCTTCTGGTTGAGGCTGCGAGAGACGGAGCCTCGGGACGGGAACGGGGACGGGGACGGGGACGGGGACCGGGACGGGGATGGGGATGGGGACGGGGACGGGGACGGGGACCGGGACGGGGATGGGGATGGGGACGGGGACGGGGACGGGGTGCCCCCCAGCCCCAGCCGCCATCCTCGGGACCCGGCGGTCCAGGAACGGGGACGGGGATGGAGAGAGGATGGAGCATCATGAGCATCATCATGGGCATCATCGTGGGCATCATCATGGACATCAGGGACTACATGGGCACACCTGGTTAGGGATGGAGATGGGAATGGGGACAAGGACGGGAATGGGAGCAGGGATGGAGATAGGACCAGAATTCATGGGCATCATGAATATCATGTTGGGGCAGATGCAGGGATGGGGATGGGGACAAGGACGGGAATGGGAGCAGGGATGGAGATAGGACCAGACTTCATGGGCATCATGAGCATCATGCTGGGGCAGATGCAGGGATGGCAATGGAGACAAGAATGGGGACAAGGACGGGAATGGAGATAGGACTAGACTTCATGGACATCATGCTGGGGCAGATGCAGGGATGGGGCTGGGGACAAGGATGGGGATAGGACTGGGCATCAAGGGCATCACGGGCATCACGCCCGGGCGGATGCGGGGCTGGGGACAGGGCTGGGGATGGGGATGGGGACAGGGCTGGGGACGGGGACGGGGCTGGGGCTGGGGACAGGGCCGGGGACAAGGCTAGGCCGGCGCCGGCGCTCACTCGCGCAGCTCGTCGATGGTTTTCTGCTTCTCGTTGATCTCGTCGCGGAGCCGGGCGAGCTGCTTGTGCTGGGCCTCGCGGTGACTCTCCAGCTGCAGCTCCAGGGCCTTCTGCAGGGACCGAGCGCTGGGTGTCCCCCTGTGTCCCCCCGTGTCCCCTCTGTGTCCCCTCCATGTCCCCTCCATGACCGCTCCATGTGCCCTCCATGTCCCCCCTGTGTCCCCTCCATGTCCCCCCGCTCACCTTGACCTCGTCCGTCTCCTGGGGCTGGTCCTGCTGGTCCTTCCTGGCCACCCCGTGGGCCGTCTCTGCGGGGCAGAGCCGGGGTCGGCAGGGCCGGGACGGGGCGGCCGTGTCCCCCCATGTCCCCCCACGTCCCCCCGTGTCACCCCGTCCCCCCGTCCCCCCGCGCACCCTGCGCCTGCAGCCGGGCCAGCTCCTCGCTCAGCGCGTCGTGGGCCTCCTCCAGGTGCCTCTTCTTGAGCTCCACGTTCTGCATGTACTCGGTGAGCGAGCGGATCTTGGCCTCGTGCTGCGGGAGCGCCCGGCTCAGCCACGGCCACCAGGGAGGCCACCAGCGAGGCCACCAAGGAGGCCACCACGGGGCCACCACAGCACCGTCACTGTGGGGCCACGGACACACGTCCCGCGTGCAGGGACACCGGCCACCACCACCAGGGCCACCCGCACTGGTCAAGGGCCACCAGGGTCCCCTATCCCTGGTCAGCGGCTACCGCCATTGTGGTCACCTACACTGGTCAAGGGCCACCATAGTCCCCTATCCCAGATCAAGGGCCACCACCATTGTAGTCACCTACACTGGTCAAGGGCCACCGTAGTCTCCTATCCCTCATCAAAGGCTACCACCACTGTGGCCATCCACACTGGTCAAGGGCCACCAGGGTCCTCTATCCCTGGTCAAGGGCCACTGCCACCAGGGCCACCCCCACTGGTCAAGGGCCACCATGGTCCCCCATCCCTGGTCAAGGGCTACCACCATTGTGGTCACCACACTGCTCAAGGGCCACCATGGTCCCCTATCCCTGGTCAAGGGCCACCACCACCAGGGCCACCTGCACTGTTCAAGGGCCACCATGGTCCCGCATCCCAGGTCAGGGGCTACCGCCATTGTGGTCACCTACACTGGTCAAGGGCCACCATGGTCCCCTGTCCCAGATCAAGGGTCACCACCACCAAGGCCACCCACACTGGTCAAGGGCCACCATGGTCCCCTATCCCTGGTCAAGGGCCACCACCACCAGAGCCACCCACACTGGTCAAGGGCCACCATGGTCCCCTATCCCAGATCAAGGGTCACCACCACCAAGGCCACCCACACTGGTCAAGGGCCACCATGGTCCCCTATCCCTGGTCAAGGGCCACTGCAACCAGGGCCACCCACACTGCTCAAGGGCCACCACAACCATGGCCATCCAGACTGGTCAAGGGCCACCACCACCAAGGGCCACCAACCTCAGGGCCACCGAGTCAGTGCCACGGCTCCCAGGGCCTGCCCAAGGGTGGCTGCCCCCCACGGTTGTCCCCCCACGCCGTGGCCCTGCGCGTGCCCCACCTGGGAGATGAGGAGCTGGCAGGACGAGAGCTCCCGGCCCGTCACCTCCATCTTGCGGTGACACTCGACCTGCAGGTTCTCCAGCTGCCGGCACCGCTTCACCACCGACTTCACCTCCGACTTGATCTTGCTGATGTAGAGCCGGGCCACGGTGAACTCCTCCTCGATGGCCCCGCTCACCTCCACCGGCTGCCACGGCACACGCGTGAGCGTCGCGCGGACGCGGCGCGGACACGGCACGCGTGCGGGTTGCGTGGGTGCAGCAGCGCTCATTGCATGGGCACAGCGTGGACATGTCACGTGCAAGTTGCATGGGTGCAGCAGCACTCATTGTATGGACACAGCATGGACATGTCACACGCGCAAGTTGCATGGGTGCAGCATTGCCCATTGTACGGACACAGCATGGACATGTCACGTGCAAGTTGCATGGGTGCAGCAACACTCATTGCACGGACATGTCACATATGCAGGTTGCATGGGTGCTGCAACACTCATTGCATGGATATGTCACAACATGGATGTGTCACATGTAGAGGTTGCATGGGTGCAGCATTGCTCATTGCATGGACACAGCATGGACATGTCACACGTGCAGGTTGCATGGGTGCAGCAACACTCATTGCATGGATATGTCATAACATGGACGTCGCATGCAGGTAGCATGAGCACAGCGATACTCATCGCATGGACACGTCATGGCATGGACATGTCACACATGCAGGTTGCATGAGTGCTGCAACACATTGCATGGATATGTCACAACATGGATGTGTCACATGTACAGGTTGCATGGGCACAGCAGTCTCGTTGCATGGATATGTCACATACGAAGGTTGCATGGGTGCTGCAACGCTCATTGCATGGATATGTTATAACATGGATGTCACGCATGCAGGTAGCATGAGCACAGCGATACTCATCGCATGGACACGTCACGGCATGGACATGTCACATGTACAGGTTGCATGGGCGCAGCAGTCATTGCATGGACATGTGGCACATGCAGGTTGCATGGGCACAGCATGGGCATGGCATGGTCACATCATGGCATGGACATGTCCTACATGTCCGGGTTGCGTGGGTGCAGCAGTGCTCATTGCATGGACACAGCATGGACATGTCACACATGCCGGTTGCATGACTGCTGCAACACATTGCATGGATATGTCACAACATGGACGTGTCACATGTACAGGTTGCATGGTTGCAGCAGTCTCATTGCATGGGTATGTCACATACGCAGGTTGCATGAGTGCAACAAAACTTATTGCATGGCTATGTCACAACATGGACGTGTTGCATGGGCACAGCAGTCTCATTGCATGGGTATGTCACATATGCAGGTTGCATGGGTGCTGCAACACTCGTTGAATGGATATGTCATAACATGGACGTCACGCATGCAGGTAGCATGAGCACAGCGATGCTCATTGCATGGACATGTCATGGCATGGACATGTCATATGTGCAACCTGCATGGGCACAGCAGTCTCAATGCATGGACATGGGACACGTGCAGGTTGCATGGGCATGGCATGGTCACATCATGGCATGGATATGTCCCACGTGTGCGGGTTGCATGGGCGCAGCAGTCTCATTGCATGGACATGTGGCACGTGCAGGTTGCACAGGCGCAGCATGCTCACATCATGGCACGGATATGTCCCAAGTGAGGGTTGCGTGGCAGTCTCATTGCATGGACACGTCACAGCATGGACATGGTTGCAACAACGTGCAGGTTGCATGGGCGCAGCAACTCTCATTGCATGGACATGTGGCACATGCAGGTTGCATGGGCACAGCAGTCTCATTGCATTGACATGGGACACGTGCAGGTTGCACGGGTGCAGCATGGGCATGGCATGGTCACATCATGGCACGGATATGTCCCAAGTGAGGGTTGCATGGGAGTCTCATTGCACGGACACGTCACAGCATGGACATGGGACACGTGCAGGTTGCATGGGCGCAGCAACGCTCATTGCATGGACACGTGGCACATGCAGGTTGCACGGGTGCAGCAACGCTCATTGCATTGACATGGGACATGTGCAGGTTGCACGGGCGCAGCGACGCTCATTGCACGGACATGGGACATGTACAGGTTGCATGGGTGCAGCAACGCTCATTGCATTGACATGGGACATGGGACACGTGCAGGTTGCATGGGCGCAGCGACGCTCATTGCATGCCACCGCCGTGACGATGGCACGAGCACGTGGCAGGTCCCCCGCGCCCCCGTCGCGGGGTCCCCACTGACCAGTTTGATCTCGCCGTTGCCCACGATGACGCTGAACTCGCTGAGGTCCTTCATGAGCCCGTTGAGCACCTCGGCCGCGCGCTTGCGCTGCTGCCCGCTCACGTCGCGCACGCGCTGCAGCTCCGTCTCCAGCGACAGCGTCGTGGCCTGCGGGCACCGCTCAGCGCCCCCCGCCCGGCGCCCCCAGCGAGCCCCCAGGGAGCCCCCAGCACCCAGGGGGGCTCTGGGCATCTCCAGGGCACCCGTGAGCAACCCAGGGGCTTGCAGGACCCCCAGGACCCCTCTGCATCCCTGGCAGCCCCTGGACCATCCTGGCACCTCCAGGGCCCCCCCAGGGTCCTGCCAGTGCCCCCCCCCAGGGGCTGTTTTGGGGTTCAGCAGGTCCTGGCTCCAGGAGCCCCTAATTTGGGTCCCCGATTGGAATCCAGAGGGTCCGGGTTGGTTCTGATTGAGGCTGGGGGAGATCCCGACGGGTCTGAGGTCCTGATTGAGGCTCTGGGGGCTCCCAGGGCTGGGGGGGGATCCTGGCCTGGCTGCCCCAGCTGCAGTCTGGGGGCTGGGGGCTCCTGCTTTGGGGTCTGGGCTCCTGCATTGGGGTCTGGGGGCTCCTGCTTTGGGGTCTGGGCTCCTGCATTGGGATCTGGGCTCCTGCTTTGGGGTCTGGGCTCCTGCATTGGGGTCTGGGGGCTCCTGCCTTGGGATCTGGGCTCCTGCTTTGGGGTCTGGGGGCCCCTGTGTTGGGATCTGAGGGCTCCTGCATTGGGGTCTGGGGGCTCCTGCTTTGGGGTCTGGGGGCTCCTGCTTTGGGATCTGGGCTCCTGCTTTGGGGTCTGGGGGCTCCTGCTTTGGCTCCGCTTGGAGGCTCCCAACCCTGCGGATCCCAGTGTGACCCAACCGGGTTCCCGATCCCAGCGGAGCTTCCCAATAGACCCCAGGGGTGCCAGTGGGGCTCCCCGGGATTCCCTCCAGGGCTCCCACCGTGGCTCCTGGGGTGGGTCTCGGGGGGTCCCGGGGGGTCCCGAGGGGTCCCGGTGGCTCCCGGTGGCTCCCGGGGGGTTCTGAGGGGTCCTGGGGGGTCCCGGTGGGTCCCAGCAGCTCCCAGTGGCTCCCGGTGGATCCCGGTGGCTCCCGGTGGCTCCTGGGGGGTCCCAGTGGCTCCCGGTGGATCCCAGCGGCTCCCGGGGGGTCCCGGTGGCTCCCAGGGTGTCCCGGTGGATCCCGGTGGCTCCTGGGGGGTCCCAGTGGCTCCCAGTGGCTCCCGGGGGGTCCCGGTGGCTCCCGGGGTGTCCCGGTGGCTCCCGCGGTGCCGGGGGGTCTCACCTCGGTGCGGGCCAGCTCGTCGGCCAGGCGGCGGTTGTGGCGCCCGGTGTCCTCGGCCTCCTGCGCCTTGCGGTCGTAGCTGCGCGCCAGCTCCTCGAGCGCCGCCAGCACCTCGGCCACCTCGGCGCGCGCCGCGCCGTGCTCGGCCCGCAGCGCCGCCAGCTCCCGCCGCGCCGCGTCCCCGCCACCCCGCGCCGCCGCCAGCACCTGCGGCCCCCGGGAGCTCAGCGGGGACGGCGGCGCCGGGGGACGCGGGGGGACGGGTCGGGACTCACCTCCTCCTGGTCCAGCATCTGCTGCTTGAGCTTCTCCATGATCTGGCTCTGCTGGTTGATCTCGTCGTCCTGCGAGGGGGCGGAGGGGGGCGTTGGTGCCACCACGGTCCCCAAGGGGGTGGGGGCAGCGCGGGGCAGTGCTGGGGGGCCCTGCGGTGCTGGGGGACCCCGGGAGCCCCTGGGCTGCCACTTGTCTTGGGGGTCCTGGGGTGTATTGGGATTCCTGGGGTCCTGGATGGCTCCCTGGGTGTCCCAGTGGGTCCTGGTTGGGTCTGTGAAGTTCCTGGATGGCTCCTTGGGGATCCCTGTGAGTCCTGGTTGGTCCTAGAGGTTCCTGGATGGGTTCCTGGGGATCCCTGTGGGCCCTGGTTGATCTCTGAGGGTCCTGGATGGGTCCCTGGGTGTTGCAGTTGGTCCCTGAGGTTCCTGGATGGCTCCCTGGGGATCCCTGTGGGTCCCAGTTGATCCCTGGGGGTCCTGGATGGATTCCTGGGGATCCCTGGGGGTCGCAGTTGGTCCCTGGGGGTCCTGGATGGGTCTCTGGGGATCCCTGTGGATCCTGGTTGGTCCTTGGGGGTCCTGGATGGGTCCCTGGGGGTCCTGGTTGGTCCCTGAGGTTCCTGCATGGCTCCCTGGAGGGTCCTGGATAGGTGCCTGGGAGTCCCAGTTGGTCCCTGGGGGTCCTGCATGGATCCCTGGGTGTCCCTGTGGGTCCTGGTGGGTCCCGGGGATCCCAGGGGTCCTAGTTGTGTTCCTGGAGGTCCCAGGGGGTCTCGGATGAGTCCCTGAGGTTCCTGGATGGGTTCCTGGGGATCCCTGTGGGTCCTGGTTGGTCCTGGAGGTCCCAGGGGGTCTCGGATGGGTCCCTGAGGTTCCTGGTTGGGTCCCTAGGGGTCCTGGTTGGGGTCCTGGCCGGGCACCTTGTCATCGAGCTGCTTGTAGAGCTTGCGGATCTCCTCCTCGTACTTGCGGCGCTCCTCGTCCGAGATGTGGATGACGATGGAGGAGCTGTTGTCGTTGAGGGGGGTCTCCCCCGCGGGCTCCGGCCCCGAGCCCGGCCCCTCTCCGGAGCCGGCGTCGGCCTCGGCCTCGGCCCCGCTCAGCTGCTCCGTCTCGGGCACGTCCTCCCCTGCGGACGCGGCCTCCGTCTCCCCACGGCGCAGGACGCGGCGGACGGAGGCGGATGGGGGTCCCGGCCCTCCCGCCCCCGCCCGGACGCCTGGGCCCCCGCCTCACCGCTCCGCCAGCGGCTCAGCTCGGCCTCCAGCTTGGCGATGGTCTCCTTGAGCGCCTTGTTCTTCTCCTTCTCCTTCTCGTACTTCTTCTTCCACTGCTCGGCCGTCAGCTCCAGGTTCACGGACGCCGTGTTCTTGATGGTCTTGGCCCTGGGGAGGGGGCGACCTCAGCCAGGACCCCCCCGTGCCCCCCTCACCAAGCAGCATCCCCCAGAGACCATCCCAGAGCCCCCCATCTCTGCCCTGGAGCCCCCAAACTGCTGCTCCCCCATGGGGAGCAACACGGGAGCCTGGATGGGAGCAGGGGGGTAGTTGGGGTGCAAGGCGTGCAGGGCGGTAACTGGGGTGCATGGGGTGCATGGGAGTGCAATGGGTGCATGGAGCGCAGCTGGGGTCCAGGAGGTGCATGGGGGTCCAAGGAGCGTAACTGGGTGCACGGGGTGTAATTGGGGTGCACGGGGTGCATGCGGGTGCAATAGGTGCATGGGTGCAGTTGGGGTAATGGATGCATAGGGGTGCAATAGGTGCATGGGGTGTAAGCGCATAGGATGCATGCAGTGCAATAGATGCATAGTGGTGCATGGGGTGCAGTTGGGGCAATGGATGCATGGGGGTGCAATAGGTGCATGGGGTGCAAGTGCATGGGGTGCATGCAGTGCAATGGATGCATGGTGGTGCGATAGGTGCATGGGGTGCAGTTAGGGTAATGGGTGCATGGGGGTGCAATAGGTGCATGGGGTGTAAGTGCATGGGGTGTATGGGGTGCAACAGATGCATGGGGGTGCAATAGGTGCATGGGGTGTAAATGCATGGGGTGCATGCAGTGCAATGGCTGCATGGCGGTGCAATAGGTGCATGGGGTGCAGTTGGGGCAATGGATGCCTGGAGGTGCAATAGGTGCACAGGAGCGTAATTGGGGTGCAAGGAGTGTAGCTGGGGTGCAATGGGTACATGGGGTGTAATTGGGCTGCAGGGGGTGCGTGGGGTGCCGGGACGCCCCCGTGGGCCCTACCGCTGCCCGAACATGAGCGTGGACTTGGTCTCGGCGTCGTTGTAGCTGGACGGGGAGCAGCAGATGAACATGGTCGTGCGGCAGTTCCCCCCCAGCGAGTCCTGCAGGATCCGCGTCATCTTGCTGTCCCGGTAGGGCACGTAGGCTTTCTATGGGGAGGGGGGCGGCTCAGCGGCGCCGGGGGGCCGGGCAGACCCCTGCCCGCATTGGGCGCCGCGCTCACCGTGCCCTCGGCCAGCGCCGAGATGACGTTGCCCAGGGCCGACAGCGACTTGTTGATGTTCTTGGCCTCGTCCAGCACGGCCCCCTCGGCCCCCGTCTTGCTGACCTGGGGGGCCGGGGCGGCTCAGGGCTCCCCCCATAGGGCAGCGCACCCGCTCGCCCCATTGGGCTCGTGCAGGAGCCCCCCGCGGGTCCCCGGGCCCCGCCAACCTTCTCGCTCCCGGCCAGGTCGACCAGGTAGAGCTTCCCGCTGAGCTTCTGCTCCGTCTCCACGTTCTCCTGCTTGATGTTGATGAGGAAGATGCTGTGGCTGCGGGAGCTGTGCTCGTTCATGTCTGCGGGGCAGGGGAGAGGCTGCACAGCCGCCCCGCGGCGCCCCACGGTGCCCCACGGCACCCCACAGCACCCCACGGTGTCCCACGGAGCCCCATTGCACCCCAGGGAGCCCCACAGCACCCCACAGTGCCCCACAGCACCCCACAGTGCCCCACGGAGCCCCATGGCACCCCACAGCGCCCCACGGAGCCCCATTGCACTCCACGGAGCCCCATGGCACCCCACGGTGCCCTACGGAGCCCCACAGAGTCCTATGGTGCCCCACGGAGCCCCACAGAGCCCCACGGAGCCCCATTGCACCCCAGGGAGCCCCACGGCACCCCACGGCGCCCCACAGAGCCCCACAGCGCCCCACAGCGCCCCACGGAGCCCCACGGAGTCCTATGGTGCCCCATGGAGCCCCACGGAGCCCCACAGCACCCCACGGCGCCCCACGGAGACCCACGGAACCCCATTGCACCCCAGGGAGCCCCACAGCACCCCACAGCACCTCACGGTGCCCCACGGAGCCCCACGGAGCCCCACAGTGCCCCACAGCACCCCACGGTGCCCCACGGAGCCCCATTGCACCCCAGGGAGCCCCACAGCGCCCCACAGCGCCCCACAGAGCCCCACGGAGCCCCACGGCATCCTAGGGACCCTGGCACTCAACAGTGTCCCAGGGACCCCAACACTGCCCCCTGGATCCCCATGGCACCCCACAGCACCCAGAGGGCCCCATGGTGCCTCGGGGACCCCCACGGAGCCCCAAAGACCCCACAGCACCCAGAGAGCCCCATAGATCCTGGGAGAGCCCCACAGCGCCCCAAGGACGCTCATGGGACCCCCGAGGCCCAGCACCCCGCAGCCCCCCGAGGTGGCGGTCCCCGTCGTGTCCCTGTCGTGTCCCCGTCGTGTCCCCCCTGCTCACTGGTGACGGCCACGTGCCGGTTGGACTTGCCCTCGTCGATGACGTCCAGGATCTCCTCGGGGCTGGACACGAAGCGCTCGGTGCAGCCCTGGGGCAGGGGCGGGGGTCAGCGCAGGGGGTGGCCCCAGCCCCCCCACCGAGGCCCCGTGGGTGCCAGGGGGGTCCCCAGCTGGGGGGCGACCCCTCACCTTGACGTAGGGCACGCGGTTCTTGTCCTCATGCACCGACAGGTTGGTCTTGGTCACTGTAGGGGACACGGAGTGAGGAGGGGGGGGCGATGGAGGTGACTCCCCCCCCAGCTCTGCCCCTCCACCAGGGTCTGCAGCCCCCAGCCCCACTGCCCTGGGGTCCCCCCAGTGCCCCCCATACCCACCCAGTGCCCCCATAGCCCCCATAGCCCCCAGTGCCCCCAGTGCCCCCATAGCCCCCAGTGCCCCCAGTGCCCCCCAGTGCCCCCAGTGCCCCCAGTGCCCCCAGTGCCCCCCAGTCCTGCCCCAGAGCCTCCGCGCTCACTGTCCAGCAGGTCCCGGATCTTGTCCAGATAAATTTCGAAGTAGGAAACCTGGCAGGAGGGAATGGGGATGTTGGGGGGGGGCACTGCAGCTGTCCCCCCCCCGCAGCACCCCGCTCCTCCCGGCGCCCCGACCCACCTTGATGTGGAACTCGAGGTTCTCGTCCATGGAGTAGATGTGGTTGAAGATGTCCTGGGCGATGCGGGGGATGATGCCCATCTGCTGCGGGTCGTGCAGCTTGCCCTGGCGGCGCCGGGGGGGACAGATGGGGATCCCGGGGTCCCTGTGGGGAGCTCAGGGTCCCCCCCCGGCCCCCCGGCCCCCCTCACCTCCATAGTGTGGGTCTTGCCCGACGACGTCTGCCCATAGGCGAAGATGGTGCCGTTGTAGCCGGCCAGCACGTCTGCAGTGGGGCAGTGTGAGCGTGGGGCACCGCAGACACCCCCGGGGCTCCAGAGACCCCCCGGGACCCCAGAGAGCCCATGGGACCCCAGAGACACCCCCTGGGGCCCTCATGGACCCCCCCGGAACCCCCAGGCAGCCCCTGGGAGCATCTGAGAGCCCAGAGAGCCCCCGGGACCCCCAGAGAGCCCCCCGGGACCCCCCAGGATCCCAGAGAGCCCCTGGGACCATCTGAGAGCCCAGAGAGCCCCTGGGACCCCCAGAGAGCCCCCAGGGCCCCCCAGGATCCCAGAGAGCCCCTGGGACCATCTGAGAGCCCAGAAAGCCCCTGAGACACCCCAGGCCCCCCAGGGCCCCCCAGGATCCCAGAGAGCCCCAAGGCCAACACAGACTGTGCAGATTTTCTCTGACTCCCCCGGACAAGGAACCCCCTGAGCCCCAGGGACCTCGTAGCCCCCCGGTCACTTCCAGAACCCCCAGAGATGCCCTCAGGGCCCTCCTGGACTCCCCCAGGGGCCTCACGGGCCTCTCCAGGACCCCTGGGGCCCCCACAGACCCCCCTAAAGCCCCACAGAGACCCCAGGATGCACCGAAGACCCCCAGAGCCCCCCACTCACCGTCGCTGCCAGGGTCACCTCCCCCCTGCCCCATGTGCTCATGTCACCACCCGGCACCCTCCAAACGGCCCTGGGGGACCCAGCCCCTGTCCCCAAAGCCTTCCCCCCCCGGACCCGGTGCGGCCCCCCAGCCCCTCACCCTTGACGATCTGCATGGCGCAGGCGTGATAGACCTGCTCCTGCGTGGTGTTGGGGGGGAAGACGCGGTCGAAGACATAGGGCTTGCCCTGGGGGGGGACATGGGGAGGGTCAGTGCCCAGGAGAGACCCCCACCCCCGTCCTGAGAGACTCCCACCCCGATTCCCACGTATTTTCCTCATATACCCCTGATTCCACCCGCAAAATCCCTCGGATGCCCCTATATTCCCCACTAACTGCCCCCCACGTTACTTCCCCTCCAGCCCCCCTAAACCTTCCCCCGTCCTCCCCCTCTCCTCCCTCACCCCCCAAACACCCTCTCTCCCCATACACCCCCCACGACAACCTCAGTCCCCCTGTACAACCCCCCCAGGCCCTACAACCACCTGCAGACACCCCTAGAGCGCCAGACAACCCCCAAACACCCCAGACCCCCCATATAACCCCAGACCTCCTCATAACCCCCCCCGACCTCCTCATACACCCCCAGGCGCCCCCAAACACCCCCTCAGCCCCCCCAAAACCCCCCAGGACCCCCGAACCCCGCGGCGGCCCCGCGGGAGCTGTCCGGGCCGCGGTGCTGAACGGACGCACAACCGCACGCGACACAACCGCACAACCGCACGCAACACACACACACGACCACACACAACACACACACCCGCCGCCGGACACAACCGCACGCAACACACACACACGACCGCACAACACACACACACACCCGCCGCCGAGACGCACACCCCGCGACGCAACACCCTGCGCCGCACAGCCGCACCCCAGCAACACGCACCGGCAGGCGCGCAACAGCCGCCCGCGACAACCGGCATCCGCACAACCGCACACGCAGCGCCCCCCCCGCCCCGTCCCGCTACAGCCGCACGACGCCCTGCAATGCACCGGCGGCCGCCGCAACACCCGGCGCGACAACAGGCGGCACAGCCGCACACCCACGCGACAGCCGCAGAGCCGAACAGCCCCTCCGGCCCCCCCGGGCCCCCCCGGCTCTACGGTGGGGGGGTCCCCCCGCACGGGGTCCCCCGAGGCACCGGGTCCCGCTGTGGGTCCCCGCAGCCCCCACCCCGGTACTTGGCGGGGGGGGTAGATCCTAACAAAGGGCCGTGCCGCAGGGAGGGGCCGGGGGGGGGGGGCAGGATCTGCGGCAAATTGCCCCCCCCCCACCCCGGCCCGTCCCCCCCAGGGTGCTGGGGGACCGCCCCCCCCCACCGGGGGGGGCATCTGGGCGGCTCTGCCCTTCATAAACAGCCCCCCCCGCGCCGGCCCCAGGGCGGACTGGGGACACTGGGGACACTGGGGACACTGGGGACACTGGGGGCCTCCGAGAGGGAAAGGGGGGAGCGCGGGGGGGGGGGAAACGCCCTGGCGGGGGGGGGGCTGCGGGCGGCCTCGTGCCGGCCACGCCCAAGGCGACCCCCCCCCCCCGCCTCATTCCACCCCAATACCCCCCCCGCGGGTGGATTTTCCACCCCCGGCTCCCTGTTTCCCCCCAGGAAGTCCCCTGGCTCCTTGTCCCCTCCCAAAACACCCCCCTCCCCCTTCCCGGTTGACTATTCCTCCCACGACCCCCCCTCACTGTTTATTACCCCCCCACAGCCCCCTATCCCCCCTCCCGCCGCTAATTGCCCCCCAAGCACCCCCCAACTCGCTATCCCCCCCATCTCCCCCCAGGCCGGGGTCCTTCGCCCCGCGGAGGGGGGGGGTCCGGGGTCCCTGCCCCCCCGGCCGCACTCACCCCCACCACGACGCTGTCGTCGCCCTGGAAGACGGGCAGGAACTTGTCCCCCCGCAGGATCTCGGCCTGGTTGAGCGGGCGGAACCGGCAGAGCACCTTGATGCTGCACTCGGCGCTGGGCTCCGCCATGGCCGGGGCTGGATGCGGGGCCGGGGGGCTCCGGGGTGCGGGTGGGATGCGCTGGGGACCCGGGCACGGGGCTGCTGCCCGGCCTGGGGGGCTAGGCAAGGGCGTGGGGGGGCACCCGGGGGTGCGGGAGGGTGCTCGAGGGTGCGGGGTGACACCCGGGGACGCGGGGTGGCAGCGGGGGGTGCGGGTGCTCCCTAGGGCTCCGGCGGTACCCAAGGATGCGGGCTGCGATCCCGGGATGCGGCGCAGGATGTGACCCAGGGACGCGGGATGCAGCCCGGGAAGGCGGGAGCTTCCCGGCGACGCGGGCGGGACCCGGGGACGCGGGATCCGCCCCGAAGCTGCCGGATGCTCCCGAGGGCTCGGGCGGCACGTAGGGATGCGGGAGGCGACCCGGGGGTGCGGGGCGGTGCGCGGGGATGCGGGATGCCGCCCAGGGATCCGGGATGCCGCCCAGGGATGTAGGATACCGCCCAGGGATGCGGGATGATGCCCAGGGATGCGGATGACGCCCAGGGATGCGGGATGATGCCCAGGGATGCGGATGACGCCCAGGGATGCAGGATATCGCCCAGGGATGCGGATGCCGCCCAGGGATGCGGGATTATGCCCAGGGATCCGGGATACCGCCCAGGGATGCGGGATGCGGGATGCCGCCCAGGGATGCGGGATATCGCCCAGGGATGCGGATGATGCCCAGGGATCCGGGATACTGCCCAGGGATGCGGGATGCCGCCCAGGGATGCGGGACGATGCCCAGGGACGCGGGATGATGCCCAGGGATGCGGGATGATGCCCAGGGATCCGGGATACCGCCCAGGGATGCGGGATGCCGCCCAGGGATGCGGGATGATGCCCAGGGATGCGGATGCCGCCCGGGGACGCGGTGCGGGACGCGAGCCGGTGCCGGCGGCCGCCGCTCGCTGCTGCCCGGTGCTCCAGTGACCGGCGGCGCCGCCGCAGCCCCGGTACCAGGCGGGGGAGGCCGCCCCCCCCGCACACGCCCCCCCCGCCGTTAAGGTGGAGCCGCCCGCGGCCCTTAAGGTGGACGGAGATGGGGATGGGGGTGGGGGAGCCGAGCCCCCCTCCCCGGGCGGGTCTGTCCCTCCCCCCTGGTGCCCCCCCCCCAAGCAAGGGCAGCCCCAGCCCTGCCAATTGCCCCCCCCCCGAATGCTGATTCATCAAGGGGGGGGCAGGGACCAGGGCGCCTGGGACCGTCTGGGGCCGTTTCAATTGGGTGGGGGGGGCAGGACGCCTGGGCCCCTGTCTCAATTTGAGGGGGGGGGGCAGGACGCCTGGGCCCCTGTCTCAATTTGAGGAGGGGGGGCAGGACGCCTGGGTCCCGTGGGGAGGGGGGGGTGACGGAGGCCCCCAGCCCCGCGCGGGGAGGGGGCCGGGACGCGGCCCGAGCGCTGCAGCCTCAAGGGCACCTGCCCGGCCTGGACAAAGGGCCGCCCCCCCCGCCCCCCCCGGGCAGGCCGCGGGCTCCCCTCCCCCCGCAGCGCGGGGCCCAGGAGTCCTGACTCACCCCCCCGCCCCCCCCGCCGCGTCCTGCGGGCACCAGCGCGGGGGGGGGGAGCTGAGGCCGGGCGCACTCGTGTCCTTGGTGGTCAGTCCGGGCGCGGGGGGGGGACAGGGCCTGACTGCAGCCCCCTCCCCCTCCCCCGGGGTGTCCCAACCTGAGGGGGGGGGTCTCTCCCCCCCCCCGGGGGCTCTCACCGGGGTCACCCTCCAGTGCCCCCCCCACCGTGCCCCCCCCCCCGGTGGTGCATTCACCCCCCCCCCGGTGCATTGTCCCCCCCCAGTGCATTCATGTCCCCCCCCGCTCGGTGCATTGACTCCCCCGGTGCATTCGTGTCCCCCCCATCCTCACCCCCCGGTGCACTGACACCCCCAGTGCATTCGCGTCCGTGACCCCCCCCCCCGGTGCATTGACCCCCCCCCGGTGCACTGACCCCCCCCCCCCAGTGCATTCGTGTCCCCCCCCGGTGTATTGACCCCCTCCCTCCCCCCCCCCGGTGCATTGACCCCCCCCCAGTGCATTCGTGTCCCCCCCCCCGGTGCATCGACCCCCCCGGTTTATTCGCCCCCTTACATGCCCCCCCCCCCCCAATCCCGGTCCGCCCCCCCGCACCGCTCCCGCACTCCATCTCCCAGCGTCCCCCGCGCCCGCAGATCTCGCGAGAAGAGGCGAGAGCCGCCCCTCCCCTCCCCTCCCCGCCGCCACCGCCCGGCCCGGCCCGACCCGGCCTCGATCCCGGTCCCGGTCCCGGTCCCGGTGCCGGTGCCGGCCATGGCCGACCCCAAGTACGCCGACCTGCCCGGCATCGTGAGTGCGGGCCGAACCGGGCCGGGCCGGGCCGGGCCGGGCCGGGGGGCGGCGGGGGTCGCGGCGCTGGGCGCAGATTCGGGGCGTTTGGGGCAAATTCGGGGCGTTTGCGGCAAATTCGGGGCGTTTGCGGCAAATTCGGGGCTTTTGGGGCGGGGCTGAGGAGGGATCGGGGCCCCTGGGGGCGGATCGGGGTTGTCTGGGGGAGATCGGGGGCCCCGGGGGGCCCTGGGGGTGACGGGGGGTTTTGGGGGCGTTTGGGGCAGATCGGGGGGTCTGAGGGGATCGGGGGGGGCGGCCCGGGGGGGGGGTCTGGGGCCCTGGCCGGGGATGGGGGTAACTGGGGGGGGGTCGGGGGTGCCCGTTGTGGGGGGGGGCGGTTGGGATGCCCTTGGGGGGGCAAATAGGGAATAACTGGGGGGGGTCGGGGGTATTTGGGGGGGGTCGGGGACACCTGAGGTGGTAACGGAGGTGTTGGGGACACGGGGGGTGTTTGGGGTGTCCATAGGGGGACACGGGGGGTGTTGGGGACACGGGGGGTGTTTGGAGGTGCGGGGGACACGGGGGGTGTTCAGGGTGTCCATAGGGGGACACGGGGGGTTCTGGGGACACGGGGGGTGTTCGCGGTGTCCATAGGGGGACACGGGGGGTGTTTGGGGTGTCCATGGGGGGACACGGGGGGTGTTCGCGGTGTCCACGGCAGCACCGGGGGTGCGGGGGGTCCTTGGGGCCGTTCCCGGTGCCGGCGGGGCCGGGCGGCCCCCGGTGCCATCGGAGCCGCGTGCGGCCAGGCCCGGAACGAGCCGGACGTCTACGAGACCAGCGACCTGCCCGAGGACGACCAGGCCGAGTTCGACGCGGTAAGGACCGGCACCGGCACCGGCACCGGGACCGGGTCCTGGCCCCCAGCGTGGCACCGGGTCCCCCAGCACGGCACCGGGTCCCCCAGCACGGCACCGGGTCCCCCATGGCTGTGCGTGTCCCCCATCGTGGTGCCACCTCCTGCGTCACAGCACCGTGTCCCCCATCACAGTATTGTGTCCCCCGTCATGGCACCGTGTCCCCCGTCACAATATTGTGTCCCCTGTCACAGCACCAGGTCCCCCGTCACAGCACCGTGTCCCCTGTCACAGTGTCGTGTCCCCCATCATGACACCGTGTCCCCCATCGTGGTGCCACCCCTTGTGTCACAGTGTTGTGTCCCCCATCATGACACCACATCCCCCGTCACGGCACCGTGTCCCCTGTCACACTGTCGTGTCCCCTGTCGCGGTGCCACCTCCTGCGTCACCCACTGCAGTTCTGGGGGACAAGAAGTGGCCTCCGGGCTGTGTCCCCAGGGCCGGGCTCCAGGGGGGTGACCGCCCCCTTTCCCGTCGGATTTGCCCGGAGATGTGGGGCTGGCGGGGGGGGGACACACACGGGGCGGCGGGATCAATCCCATAAAAACAGCCCAAGTCGCAGCAGGATCCGTCGGAGCAGCCCTGGATGATCCCTGGTGCTCACGCGGGTGCTTGGATCCGCCCGGGCCCTGCAGATCCCTATGGATCCAGCTCAGATCCCTGCGGATCCACCTGGGTCCTGCAGATCCCTATGGATCCAGCTCAGATCCCTGCGGATCCACCTGGGTCCTGCAGATCCCTGTGGATCCATCTCAGATCCCTGCGGATCCACCTGGGTCCTGCAGATCCCTATGGATCCAGCTCAGATCCCTGCGGATCCGCCTGGGTCCTGCAGATCCCTATGGATCCAGCTCAGATCCCTGCGGATCCGCCTGGGTCCTGCAGATCCCTGTGGATCCAGCTCAGATCCCTGCGGATCCACCTGGGCCCTGCAGATCCCTGTGGATCCAGCTGAGATCCCTGAGGATCCAGCTGAGATCCCAGAGGATCCATCTCAGATCCCTGAGGATCCAGCTGGGTCCTGCAGATCCCTGTGGATCCAGCTCAGATCCCTACGGATCCGCTTGGGCCCTGCAGATCCCTATGGATCCATCTCAGATCCCTGCGGACCCAGCTGAGATCCCAGAGGATCCATCTCAGATCCCTGTGGATCCATCTCAGATCCCTGCGGATCCGCCTGGGCCCTGCAGATCCCTATGGATCCAGCTGAGATCCCTGCGGATCCAGCTCAGATCCCCTTGGATCCACCTGGACCCTGCAGGTCCCTGCGGATCCATCTCAGATCCCTGCGGATCCCCACGGATCCCTGCGGATCCCCTTTCCTGTGGGGGGTCGCGACGCTCCCTGCCCTTCGCGGCGCCAGGGCCGGGGGGACCCCCGGGATGGGTGAAATCCCAACGGCTCCCGCAGACGCAGCCCCGGGATCGGCTCCGTGCGGCCCCGGATGCTGCTCCGGGGAGCGGGGGGGGGGCGGGGCTGGGGGCAGTTCCCGGACGCTCCGGACGCTCCGGTGACTCCGGACGCTCCCGGTGGCTCCGGATGCTCCTGGGGCTCCAGATGCTCCGGACGCTCTGGTGGCTCCAGTGGCTCCCGGGGGCTCCGGACGCTCCCGGTGGCTCCGGACGCTCCGGATGCTCCGGGTGGCTCCGGACGCTCCGGCCGCTCCGGTGGCTCCGGCCGCTGCTCCGGGGCGGCCGCGCGGGACTCACTGCGTTTTCCCCGCTCTCGCCCCGCTGCTCCCCTCCCCGCCTGGACACTAGTTTGCACAAGTAAGCGCCGCGCCGCCGCGCTCGCTGCGTCCGCACCCGCATTCGCATCCCGCATCCGCACCCGCATCCGTGTCCTGCATCCCACATCCCGCATCCCGCACCCGCATCCTGCACCCGCATCCTGCATCAGCATCCCGCACCCGCATCCCGCATCCTGCATCCGCATCCCACATCCCGCATCCTGCACCCGCATCCACATCCTGCATCCGTGTCCTGCATCCGCATCCCGCATCCGCATCCGCATCCCGCATCCGCATCCTGCATCCGTGTCCTGCATCCCACATCCCGCATCCCACATCCTGCATCCCACATCCCGCATCAGCATCCCACATCCTGCATCCACATCCTGCATCCTGCATCTGCATCCACATCCTGCATCCCGCATCCACACCCCGCATCTGCATCCTACATCCTGGATCCTGCATCCCCATCCCGCATCTGCATCCCACATCCCGCATCTGCACCCTGCATCCTGCACCCCACATCCTGCATCCGCACCCCACATCCCGCACCCTGCATTTGCATCCCGCATCCACCCTGCATCCCCCATCTGCCCCTCATCCCGCATCCACCTTGCATCCCGCATCCCGCATCCCACATCCACCCCACATCCCGCATCCCGCATCTGCCTTGCACCGTGTCCCGCATGCACCAACCCGGCCGGCTCCTGCAGCCGGAGCCCCCCCGGGATTCCTGGAGCCCCCCCGGGATTCCCAGGCCCGCGGGGGGGTCCCAGAGCCCCCCCGGGATTCCCAGGCCCGCGGGGGTCCCGGGAGCCGCGTCCCGCCCGTCCCGTCGCTCCCCCCGCGCTATTCCCGGTCCCGGCGCCGCGTCCCCCCTGACCCCGTTTTGTCTCTCTCTCGCCCCGACCCTGCCGTGACCTTCCCGTGACCTTCCCGTGACCTTCCCGTGACCTTCCCACGTCCGGCACCGCAAGGAGCTGGTAAGAGCCCCCCCTGCCCCCATCCGCACCGGAATCCCGCGGGAAGGGGCGGAGCAGCCGCGGGATTCCCGCCCCCCCCAGCGCGGGGACATCGCGGGGGACACGGTGACGTCACGGGTGATGCGGTGACGTGGCAGGGGACACAGTGACGTCACGGGGGACATGGGTGACGTCGCGGGGGATGTGGTGATGTCGTAGTGCCACGGTGACGTCACGGTGACGTCATGGGGGACGCGGTGACGTCATGGGGGACGCGGTGACATCGCGGTGCCGCAGTGACATCGCGGGGGACGTGGTGACGTCGTGGGGGATGCGATGACATCGCGGTGATGCGGTGATGTTGCGGGTGCCGCGGTGACATCATGAGTGCCACGGGGATGTTGTGGGGGACATGGGGACATCGCGGGTGCCGCGGTGACGTCGCGGTGACGTCGCGGTGACGTTGTGGTGACGTTGTGGGTGCTGTGGTGGTGTCACGGGACACAGGGACGTCGCGGTGCTGCGGTGACATCACGGTGACATTGCAGGTGCCGCGGTGGCGTTGCGGGGGACACAGGGATGTCGCGGTGACGCAGTGACGTCGTGGGGGACGTGGTGGTGTCGTGGGTGCCGCGGTGACGTCGAGGTGTCGCGGTGACATCGCGGTGACGTTGCGGGTGCCGCGGTGACGTCGCGGTGGCGTCATGGGTGCCGTGGGGGACACAGGGACTTCGTGGTGCCGCGGTGATGTCGCGGGGGACACGGGGACGTCGCGGTGACATCACGGGTGCCGCAGTGCCATTGTGGGTGCCGCGGTGGCATCTCGGGGGACACGGGGACGTCGCGGTGACGTCACGGTGCCGTGGGGGACACGGTGACGTGGTGGGTGCCGCGGTGGTGTCTCGGGGGACGCGGGGACGTCGCGGTGCCGTGGTGACGTCACGGTGGCGTCACGGGTGCCACGGTGATGTTGAGGTGCCGCGGTGACGTCGTGGTGGCGTCACGGTGGCGTTGCGGGGAACACGGTGACGTCGCGGTGACGTCGCGGTGCCGTGGGGGACACGGGGACGTCGCGGTGCCCGGTGACGTCGCGGTGGCGTTGCGGATGCCGCGGTGCCGTCGCGGGGGACGCGGTGACGTCGCGGTGACGTCGCGGGTGCCACGGTGATGTTGAGGTGCCGCGGTGACGTCACGGTGGCGTTGCAGGGGACACGGGGACGTCGCGGTGCCGCGGTGACGTCATGGTGACGTCGCGGTGACGTCGCGGTGACGTCGCGGTGGCGTTGCGGGGGACGCGGGGACGTCGCGGTGCCGCGGTGACGTCGCGGTGCCATCGCGGTGCCGTCTCGGGGGACGCAGGGACGTCGTGGTGCCGTGGTGACGTCGCAGTGACGTTGCGGGTGCCGCGGTGATGTCGCGGGGGACATGGGGACGTCGCGGTGACGTTGCGGTGCCGTCGCGGGGGACGCGGGGACGTCGCGGTGACGTCGCAGTGACGTTGCGGTGCCGCGGTGACATCGCGGTGCCGTCGCGGTGCCGTCTCGGGGGACGCGGGGACGTCGCGGTGCCGCCGCGGTGCCCTGGCGACGCCGCCGTCGTTGCAGGAGGAGCTGAGCAGCGCCAGCGTGGAGCACCTCATCGTCAACCCCAACGCCGCCTACGACAAGTTCAAGGACAAGCGCGTGGGCACCAAGGGCCTGGGTGAGCCGGGGGGGCCGTGGGGACACCCCTGTCACCGGGGGGTGACGGCAGCGCCGACCCCCCCCCCTTCCCGCAGATTTCTCGGACCGCATCGGCAAGAGCAAGCGCACGGGCTATGAGTCGGGAGAGTACGAGCTGGTGAGCGCGGCGCCACCACGGCGGGGCTGGGGACACGGGGACGTCCCCGCGGGTTGGGGACACGGGGACGTCCCCATGGATTGGGGACACGGGGACGTCACCGCATGGCACCGTGGTGGCGTTGGGGACACGGGGACATCCCCGTGGGTTGGGGACACGGGGACGTCCCCGCGCGGCACCACGGCGGGGTTGGGGGCACGGGGACGTCCCCGCGGGTTGGGGACACGGGGACGTCCCTGCGTGGCACCATGGCGGGTTGGGGACACGGGGACGTCCCCGCGCGGCACCGTGGTGGCGTTGGGGACATGGGGACGTCCCCACGGGTTGGGGACACGGGGACGTCCCTGCGTGGCACCATGGCGGGTTGGGGACACGTGGATGGCCCCGCGCGGCACCGTGGTGGCGTTGGGGACACGGGGACGTCCCCACGGGTTGGGGACACGGGGACGTCCCCGCGTGGTGCCGCGGCGGGGTTGGGGACACAGGGACATCCCCGCGGGTTGGGGACATGGGGACGTCCCCGCGCGGCACCGCGGTGGCGTTGGGGACACGGGGATGTCCCCGCGGGTTGGGGACACGGGGATGTCCCCACGCGGCGCCGCGGCGGGGTTGGGGACATGGGGATGTCCCCGCGGGTTGGGGACACTGGGACGTCCCCGCGTGGCACCACGGTGGCGTTGGGGACACGGGGACGGCTCCCGCAGCTCGGCGAGGGGACGGGCGCCAAGGAGACCCCGCAGCAGCGGTACCGGCGGCTGCTGCACGAGGTGCAGGAGCTGGCGGGGGACGTGGAGCGCCTGCAGGTGAGTCCTGGTGCCACCGGTGCCACCGCCCGCGGTGACGGGGACGGTGCCGGGGACGGTGCCGGTGACCCCCGTCCCCGCAGGGCGCCGTGGCCGACGCGGCCGCCGAGGAGCAGCTCACGCCGGTGGCCCTGGCCAGGCAGGTGGCCGCCCTGAAGCAGCAGCTGCTCTCGAGCCACCTGGAGAAGCTGCTGGGGCCCGAGGCCACCGTGAACCTGGCCGACCCCGACGGCGCCCTGGCCAAGTGAGCGGGGACACGGGGGGGACAAGGGGGGGACATGGAGGGGATGAGGAGGGGACACGGAGGGGACACGGGGGGGACATGGAGGGGACAAGGGGGGGACACGGAGGGGACAAGGAGGGGATGTGGCAGGGACAGCGACGTCCCCCTGGTGACAAGGGTGACGGCGGTGCCCGCCATGTGTCCCCCCTGTGTGTCCCCAACATGTGTCCCCTCCGTGTCCCCACCGTGTGTCCCCCCCGTGTCCCCTCCGTGTCCCCTCTGTGTCCCCACTGCGTGTACCCTGTGTCCCCTCCACGTGTCCCCCCGTCCCCTCTGTGTGTCCCCTCCATGTCCCCCCGTGTCCCCCCCTGTGTCCCCTCCCGTGTCCCCTCCCATGTCCCCCCCGTGTCCCCTCCATGCCCCCCGTGTCCCCCCCGTGTCCCCCCCCGTCCCCCCCGGCCCCGCGCGCAGGCGGCTGCTGCTGCAGCTGGAGGCGGCCAAGAGCGGCCGCGCGGGCGGCACTCGGAGCCCGGCCGCGGCGCCCGGCCCCGGCGGCGCCGTCACCTACGAGCTGCACGCGCGGCCGGAGCAGGAGCGCTTCGCGCAGGCCGCCAAGGTGAGCGGCACCGCGGGGACACTGCGGGGGGGGGGACACAGCAGGGACGGGGGGACATGGCGGGGATGGGGGGACACGGCGGGGGGGACACGGCGGGGGGGGACACGGCGGGGGGGACCCGCCTGTCACCCCCCGCCAACCCCGCGTGCCCGGTGCCCCCGTCCCGGCAGGTCGCGGAGCTGGAGAAGCGGCTGGCGGAGCTGGAGGCCACCGTGCGCTGCGAGGGGGACGGCCAGGTGTGGCCCAGCCCCCCCGCGGCGTCACCGACCCCCAGGGCGTCACCGACCCCCCACGGCGTCACCAACCCCCCCACGGCATCACCACCCCCCCGCGGTGTCACCAACCCCCAGAGTGTCACCAACCCCCCGCAGTGTCACCATCCCCCCACAGCATCACCACCCCCCCACGGCACCACAAGCCCCCAGCACCGTCCTGCCCCCCCAGCACCATCCCAGCCCCCCCCCCGCACCATCCTGTCCCCCCCAGGGCCATCCTGTCCCCCCCCCGCAGCATCCCGAGCCCCCCAGCGCTGCCCGGCCCCCCCCAGCATCATCTCAACCCCCAAGGGCCGTCCCATCCCCCCCACCCCCCTGTCCCCCCCAGGGCCATCCTGTCCCCCCCCGTCCCCCCCGGTCCCCCCCCAGGGCCATCCCGTCCCCCCCCCCGACACCCCCGTCCCCCCCCGTCCCCCCCGGTCCCCGCTGACACCGTCTCTCCGCAGAACCCGCTGGCCGTGGGGCTCAAGGGCTCCAGCCTCATGGTGAGTGGGGCCGGGGGGGGGACACACACAGGGCCCCCCCCGGGTGCCCCCCCTCACCGCCCCCCCGCAGGACACCGTGGAGCTGCTGCAGGCCAAGGTGGGCGCCCTGGACGTGGCCGTGCTGGACCAGGTGGAGGCCCGGCTGCAGGTGAGGGGGGGCGCGGGGGGGGGGTCAGCCCCCTGGTCCGCCGCATCCCATCCCATCCCATCCCGTTCTGAACCATCCCATCCCATCCCATCCCATCCCATCCCGTCCTGTCCCATCCCATCCCATCCCGCCCCATCCCGCCCCATCCCGCCCCGTCCCACCCCGTCCCGCCCCGTCCCACCCCGTCCCATCCCATCCCATCCCATCTCATCCCATCTCATCCCATCCCATCCCATCCCATCCCATCCCGTCTCATCCCATCCCATCCCATCCCATCCCGTCCCATCCCATCCTGTCCCGTCCCATTCCGTCTCGTCCCATCCCGTCTCATCCCGTCCCGTCCCATCCCGTCTCATCCTGTCCCGTCCCGTCCCGTCCCATCCCATCCCGTCTCATCCCATCCTGCCCCATCCCATCCCATCCCATCCTGCCCTGCCCCATCTCGTCCCATCCCGTCCCATCCTGTCTCATCCCATCCCGTCCCTTTCCGTCCCGCAGAGCGTCCTGGGGAAGGTGAACGAGATCGCCAAGCACAAGGCGGCCGTGGAGGACGCCGACACGCAGAGCAAGGTGGGCACCGGGGACACCGGGGGGTTTGGGGGACACCGGGGGGACACCGAGGGACACCAGGGGACACCAGGGGACACCAGGGGACACCAGGCCCCCCGTCCGCGCTCCCCAGGTGCAGCAGCTCTACGACACGGTGCAGCGCTGGGGGGCCACGGCCGGCAGCCTCCCCGCACTGGTGCAGAGACTGGTGGCCCTGAGGGAGCTGCACGAGCAGGGTGAGACCGCGGGGACGGCGCGGGGACGGCGCGGGGATGGCACGGGGACGGAGGGGACAGAGGGGACGGCGCGGGGACGGAGGGGACGGCACGGGGACGGGGGGAGAGTGGGGACAGCGAGGACACCATGGGGACAGCGGGGACATCGTGGGGATGGTGGGACAGCAGGGAACAGTGAGGGGACAGCGGGGACACTGTGGGGACAGTGGAGACGTCATGGGGATGGAGGGACAGTGAGGGGACAGTGAAGGGACAGCAGGGACATCACGGGGACAGCAGGGATAGCGGTGACAGTGGGGCGATAGCAGGAATGGTGTGGGGACGGAGGGGCAGCGGGAGCACTATGGGGACAGAGGGGACACCGTGGGGCTGGAGGGGCCGGAGGGGACGCCAATGAGGGGACATGGTGGCGCCGTGGGGCCGGAGGGGACACCATGGGGCCAGAGGGGATGCCGTGGGGCCGGAGGGGACATCGTGGGGACACCGTGGGGACACCGCGGGGCTGGAGGGGACGCGGCGGTGCCGTGGGGATGGAGGGGACACCGTGGGGACACCGTGGGCCCGGAGGGGACACCGTGGGGACACCGATGAGGGGACGCGGCGGTGCCGTGGGGATGGAGGGGACACCGTGGGGACACCGTGGGGACACCGCGGGGCCGGAGGGGATGCGGCGGTGCCATGGGGACACCGATGAGGGGACGCGGCGGTGCCCCCCCCGCAGCGCTGCAGTTCGGGCAGCTCCTGGCGCACCTGGACGCGACGCAGGCGGCCATGGCCGGGGCGCTGCGGGACAACGCGGCGCTGCTGGCGCAGGTGGGTGGCACCGCGGGGGGGGTTGGGGTGCCCCCCCCAGCCCGCTCACCCCCCCGCGCCCCCCCAGGTGCAGAAGACCATGCAGGACAACGTGGCCGTGGTGGAGGGCAACTTCGCCGCCATCGACGCCCGCATCCGGCAGCTGGCGCAGTGACCCCCCCCGCGACCCCCCCGGGACCCCCCCCGGCACCGGGAACCTCCCGGGACCCCCAGGACCGGCCCCGGACATCAGGAACCCCACCTCGTGCACCAGGACCCCCCCCAAGGACCCCCCTGGACACCAGGACCCCCCTGGGGATCCCAGGCACTGGGACCCCCCCATGCACCAGGACCCCTCCATGCACCAGGACCCCCCCCCCCAGGACCCCCTGGGTACCAGGACCCCCCCAGGACCCCCCCCCGGGACCGGGAACTTCCCGGGACCCCCAGGACCGGCCCCGGACATCAGGACCCCCCCCCTCGTGCACCAGGACCCCCCCCCCAAGGACCCCCCTGGACACCAGGACCCCCCTGGGGATCCCAGGCACCGGGTCCCCCCCATGCACCAGGACCCCCCCCCCCAGGACCCCCTGGGTACCAGGACCCCCCCAGGACCCCCCCCGGGACCGGGAACGTCCTGGGACCCCCCCCAGGTACTGGGACCTCCCAGGCACCAGGACCCCCCCCCGGGGCACCGTTGCCCCCCACCCTGGGCAAACAGCCCTTGGTGCAGCCCCCCCCCCCCCCCCAGCTATCGCCCCCCCCCAGCCCTGCCCCTGCTCGGGGGGGGGTGAAGGGCCCCCCCACAATCTGCCCCCCCCCCCGCTTTACCCCCTTGCAGAGCCCAGCTCGAAGCCCCCCCCCCACTGGGGGGGGCAGCACCAGGCCCAGCCGGGGGTTAATTACGTTAATTACATCCTTTAATGAGCGCTGCAGCCGGCCCCCCCCGCGCCCCCCCACGTTAATTAAACCCTCCTCGTCCCGGGCAGGGCTCCGCTTCGTGCAGAACCGGGGGGGCTGCGGGGGGGGGCCCGGCCGGTGGAGACGGTTATTGCTGGTACGGGGGGGGCACAGGGGGTTTTGGGGGGAAAAAAACCTGTTTTGAGGCATTTGAGGAGGGGGAACCTGGCACTAAAACAGCCCTGAGCAGCTGCGGCCCCCCCTACTGCCCCCCACCCCCCGCCATGGCTCCGCGGCGGCTCCCGGGGGGGGCTGCAAGGCCGGGGGGGGTCAGGGGGCACCGGGACCCCCCGTCCCCAGCGCCCCCCCGGGGGTCCCAGCAGCTCCCAGCGGATCCCGGTGGGACCCAGAATCTCCCAGTGGATCCCAGGACCTCCCAGTGGGTCCCAGTTTATCCCGGCACCTCCCGGCAGCTTCCAGTGACTCCCCCGGGATCCCAGTAGCTCCCAGTGACTCCCAGTGGATCCCGGGAGCTCCCAGCGGATCCCAGTGGCTCCCAGTGCCTCCCAGTTTATCCCAGCACCTCCCAGTAGCTTCACATCTCACCCCACCCACCCCACGTTCCCCAAGCGCCCCCCGCGTCCCCACGGGATGGATCCGTGCCCACGTCCCGCCACCCCAGCCCGGATCCGCGCCCGTGTCCCAGCATGGATCCGTGTCCCGGAGCGGATCCGTGTCCCGGTGCGGATCTGTGTCCCGGTGCGGATCCGTGTCCCGGAGCGGATCCGTGTCCTGGTGCAGATCCGTGTCCCGGTGCGGATCCGTGTCCCGGAGCGGATCCGTGTCCCGGTGCGGATCCGTGCCTGTCCCCGTCCATCCCAGCCCGGATCCGTGCCCACATCCCGGCGTGCGGAGCACGGCCCCGTGTCCCGGCGTGTCCCAGCGTGTC
>NW_028289469.1:2500-85948 GCF_059628265.1 Tinamus guttatus
AACCCTAACCCTAACCCTAACCCTAACCCTAACCCTAACCCTAACCCTAACCCTAACCCTAACCCTAACCCTAACCCTAACCCTAACCCTAACCCTAACCCTAACCCTAACCCTAACCCTAACCCTAACCCTAACCCTAACCCTAACCCTAACCCTAACCCTAACCCTAACCCTAACCCTAACCCTAACCCTAACCCTAACCCTAACCCTAACCCTAACCCTAACCCTAACCCTAACCCTAACCCTAACCCTAACCCTAACCCTAACCCTAACCCTAACCCTAACCCTAACCCTAACCCTAACCCTAACCCTAACCCTAACCCTAACCCTAACCCTAACCCTAACCCTAACCCTAACCCTAACCCTAACCCTAACCCTAACCCTAACCCTAACCCTAACCCTAACCCTAACCCTAACCCTAACCCTAACCCTAACCCTAACCCTAACCCTAACCCTAACCCTAACCCTAACCCTAACCCTAACCCTAACCCTAACCCTAACCCTAACCCTAACCCTAACCCTAACCCTAACCCTAACCCTAACCCTAACCCTAACCCTAACCCTAACCCTAACCCTAACCCTAACCCTAACCCTAACCCTAACCCTAACCCTAACCCTAACCCTAACCCTAACCCTAACCCTAACCCTAACCCTAACCCTAACCCTAACCCTAACCCTAACCCTAACCCTAACCCTAACCCTAACCCTAACCCTAACCCTAACCCTAACCCTAACCCTAACCCTAACCCTAACCCTAACCCTAACCCTAACCCTAACCCTAACCCTAACCCTAACCCTAACCCTAACCCTAACCCTAACCCTAACCCTAACCCTAACCCTAACCCTAACCCTAACCCTAACCCTAACCCTAACCCTAACCCTAACCCTAACCCTAACCCTAACCCTAACCCTAACCCTAACCCTAACCCTAACCCTAACCCTAACCCTAACCCTAACCCTAACCCTAACCCTAACCCTAACCCTAACCCTAACCCTAACCCTAACCCTAACCCTAACCCTAACCCTAACCCTAACCCTAACCCTAACCCTAACCCTAACCCTAACCCTAACCCTAACCCTAACCCTAACCCTAACCCTAACCCTAACCCTAACCCTAACCCTAACCCTAACCCTAACCCTAACCCTAACCCTAACCCTAACCCTAACCCTAACCCTAACCCTAACCCTAACCCTAACCCTAACCCTAACCCTAACCCTAACCCTAACCCTAACCCTAACCCTAACCCTAACCCTAACCCTAACCCTAACCCTAACCCTAACCCTAACCCTAACCCTAACCCTAACCCTAACCCTAACCCTAACCCTAACCCTAACCCTAACCCTAACCCTAACCCTAACCCTAACCCTAACCCTAACCCTAACCCTAACCCTAACCCTAACCCTAACCCTAACCCTAACCCTAACCCTAACCCTAACCCTAACCCTAACCCTAACCCTAACCCTAACCCTAACCCTAACCCTAACCCTAACCCTAACCCTAACCCTAACCCTAACCCTAACCCTAACCCTAACCCTAACCCTAACCCTAACCCTAACCCTAACCCTAACCCTAACCCTAACCCTAACCCTAACCCTAACCCTAACCCTAACCCTAACCCTAACCCTAACCCTAACCCTAACCCTAACCCTAACCCTAACCCTAACCCTAACCCTAACCCTAACCCTAACCCTAACCCTAACCCTAACCCTAACCCTAACCCTAACCCTAACCCTAACCCTAACCCTAACCCTAACCCTAACCCTAACCCTAACCCTAACCCTAACCCTAACCCTAACCCTAACCCTAACCCTAACCCTAACCCTAACCCTAACCCTAACCCTAACCCTAACCCTAACCCTAACCCTAACCCTAACCCTAACCCTAACCCTAACCCTAACCCTAACCCTAACCCTAACCCTAACCCTAACCCTAACCCTAACCCTAACCCTAACCCTAACCCTAACCCTAACCCTAACCCTAACCCTAACCCTAACCCTAACCCTAACCCTAACCCTAACCCTAACCCTAACCCTAACCCTAACCCTAACCCTAACCCTAACCCTAACCCTAACCCTAACCCTAACCCTAACCCTAACCCTAACCCTAACCCTAACCCTAACCCTAACCCTAACCCTAACCCTAACCCTAACCCTAACCCTAACCCTAACCCTAACCCTAACCCTAACCCTAACCCTAACCCTAACCCTAACCCTAACCCTAACCCTAACCCTAACCCTAACCCTAACCCTAACCCTAACCCTAACCCTAACCCTAACCCTAACCCTAACCCTAACCCTAACCCTAACCCTAACCCTAACCCTAACCCTAACCCTAACCCTAACCCTAACCCTAACCCTAACCCTAACCCTAACCCTAACCCTAACCCTAACCCTAACCCTAACCCTAACCCTAACCCTAACCCTAACCCTAACCCTAACCCTAACCCTAACCCTAACCCTAACCCTAACCCTAACCCTAACCCTAACCCTAACCCTAACCCTAACCCTAACCCTAACCCTAACCCTAACCCTAACCCTAACCCTAACCCTAACCCTAACCCTAACCCTAACCCTAACCCTAACCCTAACCCTAACCCTAACCCTAACCCTAACCCTAACCCTAACCCTAACCCTAACCCTAACCCTAACCCTAACCCTAACCCTAACCCTAACCCTAACCCTAACCCTAACCCTAACCCTAACCCTAACCCTAACCCTAACCCCTAACCCTAACCCTAACCCTAACCCTAACCCTAACCCTAACCCTAACCCTAACCCTAACCCTAACCCTAACCCTAACCCTAACCCTAACCCTAACCCTAACCCTAACCCTAACCCTAACCCTAACCCTAACCCTAACCCTAACCCTAACCCTAACCCTAACCCTAACCCTAACCCTAACCCTAACCCTAACCCTAACCCTAACCCTAACCCTAACCCTAACCCTAACCCTAACCCTAACCCTAACCCTAACCCTAACCCTAACCCTAACCCTAACCCTAACCCTAACCCTAACCCTAACCCTAACCCTAACCCTAACCCTAACCCTAACCCTAACCCTAACCCTAACCCTAACCCTAACCCTAACCCTAACCCTAACCCTAACCCTAACCCTAACCCTAACCCTAACCCTAACCCTAACCCTAACCCTAACCCTAACCCTAACCCTAACCCTAACCCTAACCCTAACCCTAACCCTAACCCTAACCCTAACCCTAACCCTAACCCTAACCCTAACCCTAACCCTAACCCTAACCCTAACCCTAACCCTAACCCTAACCCTAACCCTAACCCTAACCCTAACCCTAACCCTAACCCTAACCCTAACCCTAACCCTAACCCTAACCCTAACCCTAACCCTAACCCTAACCCTAACCCTAACCCTAACCCTAACCCTAACCCTAACCCTAACCCTAACCCTAACCCTAACCCTAACCCTAACCCTAACCCTAACCCTAACCCTAACCCTAACCCTAACCCTAACCCTAACCCTAACCCTAACCCTAACCCTAACCCTAACCCTAACCCTAACCCTAACCCTAACCCTAACCCTAACCCTAACCCTAACCCTAACCCTAACCCTAACCCTAACCCTAACCCTAACCCTAACCCTAACCCTAACCCTAACCCTAACCCTAACCCTAACCCTAACCCTAACCCTAACCCTAACCCTAACCCTAACCCTAACCCTAACCCTAACCCTAACCCTAACCCTAACCCTAACCCTAACCCTAACCCTAACCCTAACCCTAACCCTAACCCTAACCCTAACCCTAACCCTAACCCTAACCCTTAACCCTAACCCCTAACCCTAACCCTAACCCTAACCCTAACCCTAACCCCTAACCCTAACCCTTAACCCTTAACCCTTAACCCTAACCCTAACCCTAACCCTTAACCCTTAACCCTTAACCCTAACCCTAACCCTAACCCTAACCCTAACCCTAACCCTAACCCTAACCCTAACCCTAACCCTAACCCTAACCCTAAACCCTAACCCTCTAACCCCTAAATCCTTAAGACACTTATGCTAATTCTGCCTGTGTGTGGGTCTGTTTATGGCTTGGGTGGTGTGTGGTGTATGTAGTGTATGTATAAAAAGAAGAAAAATAATAAGTATTTAGGGGTTGGCAGGGCTCATTTGCATATGGAATGAGATCTAGCCAAGAAAAGGATACTAGCTGGGAGTAAAAAAGCAAATAATAATTAAAATTTCTATTATCATTATTATTTACTTTTTTACTCCCAGCTAGTATGCTTGAAAAAAGGAAGGAAAAGCAAAAGATCAAAGAGAAAAGTTGAGCAGAAAGCAAAAAAGCAAAAACAGGAAAGTAGAGCAAAGAGGAAAAGAGCAAAAGAGCAAAAGAGAAGGGCAAAGAGCAAAAGAAAAAGGCAGAGCAAAGAGCAGAAGAGCAAAATAGAAAGGCGGAGCAAAGAGCAAAAGAGGAAAAAAGGAAAACAGGAATGGTAGAGCAAAGAGGAAGGTGGAGCAAAGAGCAAAAGAGCAAAGACAAAGGCAGAGCAAAGAGCAAAAGAGCAAAAGACGAAGGCGGAGCAAAGAGCAGAAGAGCAAGGCAGAGCAAAGAGCAAAAGAGGAAGGTGAAGCAAAGAGCATAGGAGCAAAGAGAAAGGTGAAGCAAAGAGCATAAGAGCATAGACAAAGGCGGAGCAAAGAGCAAAAGAGAAAGGCAGAGCAAAGAGCAAAAGAGGAAAAAAGGAAGGCAGAGCAAAAGAGCAAAAGAGAAAGGCAAAGAGCAAAAGAGCAAAAGAGGAAG
The DNA here is from genome assembly GCF_059628265.1 of Tinamus guttatus. NCBI lineage: Eukaryota > Metazoa > Chordata > Aves > Tinamiformes > Tinamidae > Tinamus > Tinamus guttatus. The sequence continues at coordinate 7,276 of NW_028289469.1, forward strand.
GCAAAGAGCAAAAGAGCAAAAGAGGAAGGCAAAGAGCAAAAGAGCAAAAGAGGAAGGCAAAGAGCAAAAGAGCAAAAGAGCAAGGCGGAGCAAAGAGCAAAAGAGCAAGGCGGAGCAAAGAGCAAAAGAGCAAGGCGGAGCAAAAGAGCAAAAGAGGAAGGTGAAGCAAAGAGCATAAGAGGAAAAAAGGAAAACAGGAATGGTAGAGCAAAGAGCAAAAGACGAAGGCGGAGCAAAGAGCAAAAGAGCAAAAGAGGAAGGCGGAGCAAAGAGGAAGGCGGAGCAAAGAGGAAGGCGGAGCAAAGAGGAAGGCGGAGCAAAGAGGAAGGCGGAGCAAAGAGGAAGGCGGAGCAAAGAGGAAGGCGGAGCAAAGAGGAAGGCGGAGCAAAGAGGAAGGCGGAGCAAAGAGGAAGGCGGAGCAAAGAGGAAGGCGGAGCAAAGAGGACAGGCAGCCCAAGAAAAATAGGAAGACTGCAAAATTCAGGCTTCTTATTTTTACAAGGGTAAGGATAAAATTAAGGGAAAAAAGGAAAATATAGGGATAAAGAGGAAAGGGCAAAACAGTAGATTTAAGAGGGCAAGGAAAAAAGAGGTTTTAGAGGAAAGCATGTACTTCAAAACACACACCATCACCACCAAAATTATCTTTATTTGAAATGACTGACCACAAAACCAACTTTATTAGAAAAAATACACAGACTCCAACATCTTTTATTTTTGGAGCAATATTTACAGTTGTGTTTTCCTAACTAACTGTTGGGAAAAGGAAACGTGTTTACCATCCCGAGAGGAAACATAGAATGTGCGACCATACCGTTCCTCACACTCGTCACCTGCAAAGAAACCCAGAAAGACCGGAGCGGTAACAGCCTACAGTAAAAGTGAAGCCAGAACAGAATACGCTCACACACTGCATAAGTTCCAGAGGTATCACAACACCCACCTCTGCAATCGCACCACACCTGCTCACGGCCACCAGCACGCGCTACATAGCCTTCCACGGTAATGGGCAAACGCCACCGGGTTTTCGGAGAGCGCCCGGTAACCCGGTTACCGAGCGCCCCGAAAAACCTCCCTGCCTAAAAAACCCCAGTCCCGGAACCTGACTCCGTGCGAACTTTGGCGACGACCGTCGCCTCGCAGAGTGGCCGGGACCGAGGAAAAAAAAAAACCCAGCCGGGGAAAAAAAAAAAACCCCGGCTGGGATTTTTTTTTTTTAAAGTTAAAAATTTCTAAATCCTAGCTACTACCTGGAAAATAAAACAGGTCATTGAGTATGCAAGTTTAGCAAGATTCCAGGAAAACAAGCAGCATCATCCACACCCACAACAGCCCTAGCACCGGCACCCATTAGATATCCTATTGGAATAGGCAAATACCACTACCTGTTCAGAAAACACCCAGTAACAGGGTTACTCGGCACCACCAAAAAACACCCTACCCGGAAAACTCTGGCCCCGGGACCAAACACTGAGGCAAACTTGGGCGATGACGATCGCCTCGCAGAGCGGCCGGACCGAGGAGAAAAAACACCATTCCCACCACCACAAACCCACAAAACACACATACACACACACCCCTCAGCTAGATTTTATTCAAAAAAAGTTAAAACATTTCTAAATGCTAGCTACAACCTAGGGAAAAACCAAGGCATTACACATGCAGAATTAGACACGAGCATGACCAAAACCAACCAACATACCACTGGCCACTCGAGGCGCTCATCGCTCCAACAGCTAAAACCACCAACTTCCTAATTCCCTAGGTAAAATGGTCCATGAGCACAATCGTGAACACCCTAAAAGGACAACCAGTAACTTCTATACTACAGACCACTCTTGAAACACTCACACCAACACACCCACACACAGAAACAAAGCCCTAATTTGCCACAACACAGTCAAACATATACTCCAGACAAAATTTAAGACATTAAAATACAACTGCCCCTGGCAGAAAGGGGCCGGCTAAGGACAAAATATTGAGGCAAGAGAGGCAAAGAATAAGGAGCCAAGGCCTTGGCACAAAACCAATAAAGGGGGCGGCGCGAGGCGGCAAAGGGGGCGGCGCGAGGCGGCAAAGGGGGCGGCGCGAGGCGGCAAAGGGGGCGGCGCGAGGCGGCAAAGGGGGCGGCGCGAGGCGGCAAAGGGGGCGGCGCGAGGCGGCAAAGGGGGCGGCGCGAGGCGGGAAGTCAGCAACAAAGTCCACTAACGACAACATTCTGTTTCCAACCACTCTCAAGCTCACCTTCTCATTAGGGCACGACCCTTTGTCCGACCATCTCTTTTGAGAAATCTGCAAACACTACTCTCCACCTGAAAAAACAAATACTCACACCCATCCACCTAACCAATGCCCCGCCCCACTCCTTTGAAATCAATAAATACATCTGGAGGGAGACACAGGCTGACCAATCACCGCTCCAGGCTATTGTTGCCACATTCCACTACTTCCTACTTGCTATAGTCCTAGATGCATGCCAAAACCCAAAGAACAAGAGCAAGCTCAAAACCAGAACAAAACACCATACAGGTACACCACCGATCAGAGAGAAACACACTGGAACTGCCTGCCCCAGCAAACCCACACTACCTCCTGTACAAAACCCAAAACATCACTCACGCACCACTCATCCAAGAGAGGCAACCATACTAGATGGCCTGGCAGCACACGCTCAAGACGCGCACACGCTCAAGACAGCCCGACATCTTCTATCCCTTCACTTAGCTTTTTCAGGACACAGGGTCACCACAGGACTTTGGGAGCCATCCTCGACAGGCAGATGCATCTTCTTCAATCTTCTTATTTTGGACACCTTGTTCATATCCATCACCTGCCAAACCGCAGCACAAGTGGTCACCCGTGTAAACCATCAGCTCCCACCTCACCCGCAAAAACAGTCTGCCCCAAAGTACTGCTGTCATTCTGCTCACCTGCTCTGTGTCAGATCCTCACTCTGGTATCGGGGCTGTGATGACACCTAGAACACACACAAATCAAGCGACTCCTCCATTGGGCAGGGGTGACTACTGCTAGATCTAGCGACGCATTCTTCTCTCCAGTCACTCTGCCTCACCTCAACTCCTCAGCTGTGAAGGCAAAAGGTCCATACAGCACCTGAAAGAGCAGAGGAAAAACAGATCACTAAGAGGTAACTTAGAAACTCTACCTAACACAAAAAGAAAAAGACATGTACACACAACCGCACACACACACGAGCAAACATGCACACACATCATCGGGCAGAAAGCCCTAACCCAGCACTACACACTGAGCTGCTCTAGACAAGCCCTACAACATTCAAATAGCGCTAGCCATAGCAGAAAGAGGTTAGCTAAGAGCAAATGACTGAGACAAAGATTCAAGCAATAAGGAGCCAGGGCCTTGACAAAACCAGTAAAGAGCGCAAGGCGGGGGCGGCGCAAGGCGGGGGGCGGCGCAAGGCGGGGGGCGGCGCAAGGCGGGGGGCGGCGCAAGGCGGGGGGCGGCGCAAGGCGGGGGGCGGCGCAAGGCAACAAGTCAAGGAGAAGACCCACAGATGACAGCATTCTTTTCAACCACTCTCAAGCTCACTCTCTCATTAGGCCAGGACCCCTTGTCCTCCCATCTCTTTTGAAAGATCTGCAAACACTGCTCTGCATCTGAAAAAACAAACCAACACACCCACCTGCCTGATCAACCCATCTCTGCTTCTTAAAAATCAACCAACAAATCAAAAGGAAGACACAGGCTGACCAATCACTGCCCTAGGCTACTATTGCCACATTATGCTACTTCCTACTTGCCATAGTGCTAGATGCATGCCAAAACCCAAACAACTAGAGCAACATTGAAACCTGAGCAAAACAACACACAGCTACAACACAGACCAGAGAGAAACACACCAGACCTGCCTGCCCCAACACACCCACACTGTCTGCTGTGCAACACCCAAATTATCACTCACGCACCACTCATCCAAGAGAGGCAACCATACTAGATGGCCTGGCAGCACACGCTCAAGATGCACACACGCTCAAGACAGCCCGACACCTTCTATCCCTTCACTTAGCTTTCACAGGGCACGGGGTCACCACAGGACTTCGGGAGCCATCCTCGACAGGCAGATGCATCTTCTTCAATCTTCTTATTTTGGTGGCCTTGTTCACCTCCATCACCTGCCAAACCACAGCACAAGTGGTCACCTGTATAAACTGACAGCTGCAACCTCACTCAGAAAAACAGTCTGCCCCAAAGCATTGTTGTCATTCCGCTCACCTGCTCTGTGTCAGATCCTCACTCTGGTATCGGGGCTGTGATGACACCTAGAACACACACAAATCAAGCGACTCCTCCATTGGGCAGGGCTGACTACTCCTAGATCTAGTGACGCATCCTTCTCTCCAGTCACTCTGCCTCACCTCAACTCCTCAGCTGTGAAGGCAAAAGGTCCATACAGCACCTGAAAGAGCAGAGGAAAAACAGATCACTAAGAGGGAACCTGGAAACTCTACTCCACACAAAAAGAACAAGACATGTACACACAGCCACATACATACATGAGGAAACATGCACACACACACACCATCAGGCAGAAAGCCCTAACCCACCACTACACACTCAGATACTCTAGACAAGCCCTACAACATGCAAATAGCACTAACCATAGCATAAAGAGAATAGCTAAGGACAAATGACTGAGACAAAAGACACAAGCAATAAGGAGCCAGGGCCTTGACAAAACCAGCAAGGCGGGAGAGGGGGGGCGGCGCAAGGCGGGAGAGCGGGGGGGGGGGGGGGGGGCGGCGCAAGGCGGGAGAGCGGGAGGGGGGCGGCGCAAGGCGGGAGAGCGGGAGGGGGGGCGGCGCAAGGCGGAGAGGCAACGAGAACGCCTACAAATGACAACGTTCTCTTTCCAACCACTCTCAAGCTCATTTTCTCATTAGGACAGGACCCCTTGTCTGCCCATCTCTGAAGAAACGTGCAAACACTGCTCTCCATCTGAAAAACAAACCCACTACCTGCTGCACAGACCTCTCCCTGCACCTCAAAAATCAATCAATACATCATCAAGCAGGCAACACAGGCTAACCACTGCTCCAGGCTACCGCTGTCACATTCCCGTACTTCCTACTTGCCATAGTGCTAGACGCATGCCAAAACAACAAAAAACAAGAGCAACCTCAAAACCCGAGCAAAACGACAAAGCTACAACACACACCCCAGAAAGACGCTGGAACTGCCTGTCCCAGCAAACCCACACCGACTCCGGGGCAACACCCAAAACATGGCTCACGCACCGCTCACCCAAGAGAGACAACCGTACTAGATAGCCAGGCGGCACACACTCAGGACAGCCCAACAACTTCTATCCCTTCACTTATCTTTCACAGCGCTCAGGGTCACCACAGGACTTTGGGAGCCATCCTTGACAGGCAGACGCATCTTCTTCAATCTTCCTTGGGGTACCCATTTCAACTTCATGAAAGTGAAGTTCAACTTCATAACCTGCCAAAACACAGCACAAGCGCCCACCTCCTGTGAGGGTCACCTCCGGGACCAGCTACAAAACAGCCTCCCCCAAAGCACCACTGTCACATTACCCACCTGCATCACATCAAATCCTCACTCTGGTATAGGAGATGCCATGACGCCTGTAGCACCTAGAACAAACAAAATTACCAAGTGGCTAATCTGCTACACAGAGATGACTAGTCCTAAAACTATTGACACACCAGTATACTCAATTAGTCATCCTCACCTCCAACCCTCATCCGCAAGGAGCAAAGGCTGGCTGGCCACCTGAAGTATCAGAGGAAAGGCAAATCAGCGAGAGGCCGCCGACAACGCCGTCCACACCAAAAAGGGGCGGCCCGTAAAAGCCGAACGCGAGCGGGCGAGAGGGTCGGCGGTAGCCGGACGAGACCCCCTTACTCTAAGCTCCATTCCATCCCGCGGAGCGACGCTCACCTTGCCCAGGTTCTCTGGAACCCAAGCGATCCGCTCTCTGCATGAGACCTGTGAGCAACTGAAAAAAAAAAAGTCATCAAGAAAGGCCACAAAGCACAACACCCTCATTTCACCTCTTCTCTAACTCAACTTTTTATTAGGGCAGGAGCCCTTTTCCCCCACCCTCTCTGTTGAGAATAAAAACCTCAGGAGCTGAGCAAAGCACTAAACAGCAACAACGCACCATAGAGACACGGGCTGGAGGTGCCTGCTCTAGCCCACCCTCCGCTTTCTCCGGTGCGGGACCCAAAATGCTACCCTCCTATGGCTCAAACAAAATAGGCATCCATATTAGACAAGCCGGTGCTACGCACGCACACACGGTCAAGGCAGCCCGATACCTCCTATCCCTCCACTTAGCTTTGGCGGGGCTCTGGATCAACGCAGAACTTCAAGAGCCATCCTCAATTGGCAGAAACATCATCTACCATCTTATTTCAGGTGCACCATTCTCCACCATCACCTGTCAAACCAGAGAACGAGCAGTCACCCTCGTAACGGCCAGTTCCCGCCTCTTCCGCGTAAGCGCTCTCCCCTAAAGTACTGCTGTCATTCTGCTCGCCTGCACTGTGCCGAATCCCCGCTCCGGTATCAGGGCTATAACAACATGAATGACACCTAAGAACAAACAAAAGTACTAAGTGACTCATCCATTAAGCAGGGATGACTACTCCTAAATCTACTGACACACCATTCTACCCGGTCACGCTGCCTCACCTCAAATCCTCGGCTGCAAATGCTAGAGGCCTACACGGCACCTTAAAGAAAAGGAAAAGCAAATCACCGAGAGGCAGCCTGGCAACACGCCACGGCACACAAATAACCCAAGGCACACATGGAAGCATCCCTTCTCACCTGTTCTGGCTCCTGCCCACGTAGCTTCTCCTCTCAACAACCCTTAGCACGACCTGCAAAACAAAGAGAGAGGACACCTCAAGGGGATGACAAAAACCACCACCCCTTCTGCAACAATACCCTGCTACAACACCTTTACCTCTGTGAGCCCATCCAGAATGACGGCCGACGCTCCGCAGCCGCTACGCCCGCTTCGGCCTCTGGAAAAGGAGAACACGAGGGAACGAGAAGGACGGGACCGGGAGGACAACGCCCGTACGCTAGGCTCCGCTTTCTCTCACGGGCCCACGCTCGCCTCGCCGCGATCCTCTGGAACGTGAGCGACCCGCCGGCCCCGTTACTCGACACCTACGGACACAAAGGAAAGTCATCAAAAAACCCACAGACCGCGAGACGCCCCTTCCAACAACCTTCTAGCTCATCTCCTTAGGGCAGGACCTTTTCTTACTCCTGCTCCTTTGGGAACCCTAGGAATACTGCTCTACATTTCAAAAGAGAAACAATGCCTACCTGCCAGACCCACAGACAACTGTCCTACCCAAAATAAATTGATCGATCAAGTGGATTACTAACACGCTGGCCAATGGCTCCTCCACACCTTCACTGCCAATCTCTGTGCGCTACTACAGCCCGCTCCCACGGGCAAGGCAGCTCCAGCTGCACACATACAGCCACGCACACAAACATCATTGGACAAACAGACAAAAGTCCTTTGCAAAAGAGAACTATTACCGCACAGAAAATAATGAGGACTAGAAAAATCCAGTGGCATCACAGCTGCGTGGCCCCGATGCTGGGCACGAGCAAGGCAGTCAAATGCCAGCACTCGTGTCAAAAAGGGGCCAGCAAAGCCAAAGATAGCAATGAGGAAGACACCTTCAGAAGAGATCTGATGCTGTAACGATGCAGGGAAGACAGCCCCGAAAGGGTGCCGCAAAGGCACGACACGAGACCGGCCTCCGAAGAGGAACGTGGGGCCGACGAGGCCCCGATGACGGCGCAGAAGATGAACGGCCGCAAAGAGCCGAGAGACCGACCCGGAGGGACGGAACGCCCCCGATCCGCGTTCGCGGCGCGAGATGGGATCCGCCGGCACGAGGATGATGACGATGACTCGAGCCAGGCAGAAAGACAAACGATGCCTGTAGCACTACTGCTGTACAGTGCGAGATGCCTTTTAGAACCATAGAACAAGAGGAACCTCAAGACCTGATCAAAACAAACAGCTACAACACAGACCATAGACACACGGGCTGGAGCTGCCTGCCCTAGCAAGCCTACACTCTCTCCTATGCTACACCCAAAACACCACTCTCAACACTCAAACAACAGAGACATCTGTACTAGACACACACACACACACATTCAGGACGGCCCAACACCTCCGATCCCTCTACTTAGCCTTGGTGGGGCTCTGGGTCACCGCGGGGCTTCGGGAGCCATCCTCAACGGGCAGAATCATCTTCTTCCATCGGATTTCAGACACCCCATTCACCACCGCCACCTGTCAAAATACAGCAGGAGTTGTCACCCTGGTAACAGCCAGCTCCCACCCCAACGGGATAAGCGCTCTCCTCCAAAGTACTGCTTGTCCTTCTGCTCACCTGCACGGTGCCAGATTCCCACTCCGGTACCGGGGCTGCGAGGACACGCAGGACACCCAGAACCAACAAAAGTACCAAGGGACTCATCTGTTAGGCAGGGATGACAACTCCTAGATCTACTGACACACCATCCTATGCAGTCACTGCCTCGCTCAAGTCCTCTGCTGCCAATGCTAAAGGCCTACACAGCACCTGAAAGAGAAAAGGAAAAGCAAATCACCGAGAGCAGCCTGGCCACACCTTACCACACACAAATAACCAAACACAGACATGGAAGCACCCCATCTCACCTGTTCAGGCTCCTTCTGCTCACTCAGCTTCTCCTCTCAGCAACCCGTGCCACAAGCTGCAAAAAAATCAAGGGAGAGGACAGAACCACAGCTCATGTGCAACAATACCCCACTACAACACCATTACCTCTTCCGTGAGCCCATCCGGAACACGGGACGATTCTCCGCAGCCCCTACGCCTGCCACGGCACCTGGAAAAACAGAATATGAGTGAACGAGAAGGACAGGACCGCGAGGACAAACACCCACGCGCTAGGCTCTGCTTTCTCTCGGGGGCCCGCGCTCACCTTGCCGTGATCCTCTGGAACGTGGGTGACCCGCTGGCCACGTGACTCGACACCTATGGACACAAAGGAAAAAGACATTAAAAAAAGCACACAGACCACAAGGCTCTCCTTCCAACAACCCTCTAGCACATTTGCTTAGGGCAGACCTTTTCTTACTCACGCTTCTTTGGGAACCCTAGGAACACCGCTCTAACATCTCAAAAGCAAAGCAATGTCTACCTGCCAGACCCACAGACAACTGTCCCACCCAAAATAAAATGATCGACCGAGCAGACAACTGACACGCTGACCAATCGCTCCTCCAGACCTTTGCTCCCAACCTCTGTGTGCTACTACAGCCGACTCCCACGGGCAAGGCAGCTCCAGCCCCGCACATACAGCCACACACACAAACATCATTGGACAAACAGACGAAAGCCCTATGCAAAGATTAACTATTACTGCACAGAAGATGGCGAGGACTAGAAAAATCCTGCCACATCACAGCCACGCGGCCCCGATGCTGGGCACGAGCGAGGCAGTCAAATGCCAGCACTCGTGTCAAAAAGGGGCCACCTAAGCCCATGATGAGGAAAGGACCTTCAGAAAAGATACAATGCTGTAACGATGCAGGGAAGACAGCCCTGAAAGGATGCTGCAAAGGCACGACACGAGACCGGCCTCCAAAGAGGAAAGTGGGGCCGACGAGGCCCCGATGATGGCGCAGAAGATGAACGACATGAACGGCCGCAAAGAGCCGAGAGACCGACCCGGAGGGACGGAACGCCCCCGATCCGCGTTCGCGGCGCGAGATGGGATCCGCCGGCACGAGGATGATGACGATGACTCGAGCCAGGCAGAAAGACAAACGATGCCTACAGCACTACTGCTGTACAGTGCGAGATGCCTTTTGGAACCATAGAACAAGAGGAACCTCAAGACCTGATCAAAACACCAAACAGCTACAACACAGACCATAGACACACGGGCTGGAGCTGCCTGCCCTAGCAAGCCTACACTCTCCCCTATGCTATACACAAAACACCACTCTCACCACACTCATACAGAAGAGACATCCGTATTAGGTGCACACAAACAGTCAGGATGGCCCAACACCTCCGATCCCTCTACTTAGCCTTGGTGGGGCTCTGGGTCACCGCGGGGCTTCGGGAGCCATCCTCAACGGGCAGAATCATCTTCTCCCATCTGATTTCAGACACTCCATTCACCACCACCTGTCAAAATACAGCAGGAGTTGTCACCCTGGTAACAGCCAGCTCCCACCCCAACGGGATGGGCGCTCTCCTCCAAAGTACTGCTTGTCCTTCTGCTCACCTGCACGGCGCCAGATTCCCGCTACGGTACCGGGGCTGCAAAGACACGCAGGACACCTAGAACCAACAAAAGTACCAAGGGACTCATCCATTAAGCAGGGATGACAACTCCTAGATCTACTGACACACCATCCTATGCAGTCACTGCCTCGCTCAAGTCCTCTGCTGCCAATGCCAAAGGCCTACACAGCACCTGAAAGAGAAAAGGAAAAGCAAATCACCGAGAGCAGCCTGGCCACACCTCACCACACACAAATAACCAAACATAGACATGGAAGCACCCCATCTCACCTGTTCAGGCTCCTTCTGCTCACTCAGCTTCTCCTCTCAGCAACCCTTAGCACAAGCTGCAAAAAATGAAGGAGAGGACAGAAGCACAGCTCATGTGCAACAATACCTCACTACAACACCATTACCTCTTCTGGGAGCCCGTCCGGAACACGGGACGTTGCTCTGCAGCCCCTACGCCTGCCGCGGCGCCTGGAAAAACAGAACACGACCGAACGAGAAGGACAGGACCGCGAGGACAAACACCCACGCGCTAGGCTCTGCTTTCTCTCGGGGGCCCGCGCTCATCTTGCCGTGATCCTCTGGAACGTGGGTGACCTGCTGGTCACGTGAGTCGACACCTATGGACACAAAGGAAAAAGTCATTAAAAAAGCACACAGACCACAAGGCTCGCCTTCCAACAACCCTCTAGCACATTTGCTTAGGGCAGGACCTTTTCTTACTCCCGCTCCTTTGGGAGCCCTAGGAACACAGCTCTAACATCTCAAAAGCAAAGCAATGCCTACCTGCCAGACCCACAGACAACTGTCCCACCCACAATAAAATGATCGATCGAGCAGACAACTGACACGCTGACCAATCGCTCCTCCAGACCTTTGCTCCCAACCTCTGTGCGCTACTACAGCCGACTCCCACGGGCAAGGCAGCTCCAGCCCCGCACGTACAGCCACACACACAAACATCACGGGACAAACAGACGAAAGCCCTATGCAAAGATAAACTATTAGTGCACAGAAGATGGCGAGGACTAGAAAAATCCTGCCACATCACAGCTACGCGGCCCCGATGCTGGGCACGAGCGAGGCAGTCAAATGCCAGCACTCGTGTCAAAAAGGGGCCAGCTAAGCCCATGATGAGGAAAGGACCTTCAGAAAAGATACAATGCTGTAACGGTGCAGGGAAGACAACCTGACCCTGTGCCAAAATACTTAAACACATCAGGTAGATCGTGTGCAGGCTGACCGATTACCTCTACGGGCCATCGCTTCCGATCTCCATGCGCTACTACGGCCGACTTCAGCAGGCGAGGCGGCTCCAGCCCCACACGGACAACCACGCACACAAATATCAGAGGACAGAAAAAAGCCTTACGCAAAAAAAGAACGATTACTGTGCAGAAGGTACCGAGGACTGCAAAATTTCTATGACATGAGAACCGTGCGGCCCCGATCGATCGGGGCTTCTGCCGAGCGAGCCGATCGCCGGCGCCCGTGTCAGAAAGGGGCCGGCAAAGCCATAGAGAGCGATGCAGAGAAGGCTGGCTAGAAAGATCCAATGCTGCAATAATGCAGGGAAGACAACCCTGAAAGTATGCCGGGAAGGCACAATACAAGACTGGCCTCCGAAGAGGAAAATGCAGTCGGTTAGGCCTCAAAGATGATCGTCAAGATGAACGTCTACAGATGGCCGAGACCAAGAGTCGGAGGCAGAGATCGCCCCTTAGCTGCGTTCGCGGCACGCTGGCACCGTGATGATTGCTCAGATCGGTCTGAAAGACAAAGGATGCCTACGGCACTACTGTTGAAACAGTGCCAGATGCGTTCCGGACCCCAAAGAACAAGAGCCAGCTCAAGATCTGAGCAAAACAGCACACAGCTACAACACGCACCCTTGAGACATGGACTGGAGCTGCCTGCCCTAGCGAACCCACCCTTTCTCCTCTAAAGGGCCCAAAACACCAGCCTCACGCACCAATTGCATCCTGTTGATCGCATTTACTGTTCTACTTTACTTTTCAAGGTTCTGGATCTCTGCTGGGCAACAAGACAAAGATCTCAAAAACATCTAGATCTCTTGCAAATTTCTTTGGATTTACCTTCATCGGAGGCTAAATCAAATCATAGAAAAAACAAACAGACAAAAGACTAATGCCTAAAAAAAATACAGCTAGAGACTCAGGACGCCTAAATACCCCATATGAAGACACTAATCCAAGAAAAAGAAAAAAGAAAAAAAAAATTTTTTAAAACCCTCTAGAGCTCCTACCAGCTCACAGCTCCATTGATGCCCTTCGGCAGTCTTATGGTGCAAAATACCCTTTCTTCTCCGAAAACAAGGATAAATACTCCTGGAGAACTTCAATCCCTCCACAGTTGCTATCCTCCAAGACCCTTCAAGCCCTGCACTCCCAAAGGAAAGCGAGAGCAGAATGAGCTCCTCAGCCCCCGGCCCTGGGCTTATGTAGCCCTCACGCCACCGGCCGCCCTACCCAGCAGCCCTTGCAAAGGGAGGGGCCCGCTAATCACAGCCATAAATACAGGTGGGGGGCCACCCCAAGGGTCTTCCTTCCCTAGGTAAAGCGGGGAGCGTAGGAGAGAGAAATGCTGCCGTGATGAAACAGATCCTTGACAGGACTACTGAGACTGCAGCTCCCGTGTTCAGAATATCAAGAGGTCTGTTATTGAAATTCTTCTTATCCTACCTACTGCTAGAGTGTGCATTGAAAATGTTTTATTGCGGGGAGAGGAGACCAAAAGAATTTTTAGGGGGCAAAACCAAAGAAGCTTGCAGGGAGGAGAGAGAACACCCACTGGAGGATAGAGAGAGCTACTGGGAGAAGAAAAAAAAGTATGTGGAGGAGAGAGGAAGAGAATGCAGGGGAAGAGAAAGATTTATTAAGTAAAGAAAAAGAATTAGTGAGGACAGAGAAAAAGTTAAGAATAAAGGAAGTGAAAAATGAGAAGTGTGAGTGAGAAAGAGATTTACTGGTGGTTTTAAAAAAGAACAAGTAGGCATCGAGAACTGTTGTTACTAGTGGGGGAAATAAGAGAGTTGTTAGCAGAAGAATTAAAAATTATGAGCGGGCGAGAAAGAATGCGATTAGCGGGAAAGGAAGAGCATTATGAGCGGAAGAGAACAATAATGAAGACGAGGAGATAAAGAGAAGTATTGCGCGGGGAGAAAGAACTATTAGCAGGAGAAGAGAAGAAGTATTTGGCCCGAGACAGATTTATAAGCTGGAGAGAGAGAGATTAATTATGGGCAGATAAAGAGAATTATTAGGTGTCAAGACAAAGAGTTATTAGTGGGAAGAAAAGAAAATGTTGGGGGACCAGAAAAATTATTAGCAAGAGAAAATTATGAGAAGATGAGAAAGAATTAAGAAGGGGTGAGCAGAAAAATCATTAGTGAAAGTGACAAAATCATTAGAGGAAGAATAAGACATTTCATAGCAACATAAAGAAGTTTTGGGGGGAAGAGCAAGAGAATGATTAGTGCGAGAGAAGGATTTATTGTGGGGAGGGGAAGAGGGGCATTTTGGCAGGAGAGGAGGAGGTTTTTACAGCAAATAGAGAATTATTAGCGGGAGGGCGACACACGTTCACGAGAGAAATTTGAGTAAAATAAGGAATTATGAGCGTGAAAGGAAGAGAATTATTAGCTGAAGAGGAAATTATACGGGAATGGAAATATGAATAGCATGATGAGCAGGAATAAAGGGAATTATTAGGTGGAGCAGAATAATTAATAGGAGAAGAGAAAGAAATATATTAGGGGCCAAGAAAGGGAACTATTTGCAGGAGAGGAGGAGAATTTATCGGTGGAGAGCAGGAGAATTATTAGCGAGAGAGAAAAGAAATAGTAAACAGGAGAGGAAGATAACAAATAAGAACAGAGAGGGAAACACGATGATTGGCAGGAGATGAAAGGGAGTATTAGGGAAATAGGAAGAAAATTATTATTGGGGAGAGGGAGAAAATTATTAGGGAAATAGAAAGAAAATTCTTAATTGGGGAAGAAGATAATAGGAGCAGAAAAGAAGTATTGCAGAAGCGGAAGTGAACTAGTGAGAGAGGAAGGAATTTTTTTTCAGGGAATAGAAAAAGAATGTCTTTTGAGGGAATAGAAAATTTATTAGGGGAAAGAAATTTATTAGGGGCACAGAAGGAGAATTAGTAGGAGAGTAGGACTATTAGTGAGAGAGAATTGTTAGCAGGATAGAAATCATATTTTTATGGGAAGAGTAGGAGAAGTATTAGCGGGATAGAAAGGTCATTATTAGTGGGAGAGGAGGAGAATTATTATTGGGAGCGAGAGAGAATTATTGCCGGGACAGGGAAATTTTTAGTGAAAAGACATAAAGAGATGAGTGGGAGAGGAAGATAAGTAGCAGGAATAGGGAGAGGGAAATATTAGTATGGGAGAAAGGGAATTAATCGGAGCAGAGAAAGCAAGTAATTAGCATGAGAGAAAGGGCAATGTTACCGGGCAGGAAGATAATTATTAGGGAAACGGGAATAAAATTATTGGCTGGAGAGAAAGGGAATTATTAGGGGAATGGGAAGAAAATACTTGGCGGGGGAAGAAGGGAATGCTTGGCGAGAAAGGACAGCGAAGAATTAGCGGGAGAGAACGGTGTTGAATTTCACGGCGGTCTTAATGGAGAGGAAGATAATGAATAGGAGGTGAGAAAGGGAAATATTGATGGGAGAGGAAGAGAATTATTATTGGGACAGGAGAAGATATATTAGCGGGGGGACAACAGTATATGGGAATAAAGTATTATTAGCAGGAGGGATGGAAAAGCATTACCAGGAGGGAAAGAAAATTATTAATGGAATAGGAAAGAAATTATTAGTGTGAGAGAACAAATAATTTGTGGATGAGAAAGCAAATAATTAATGGGAGAGAAAGGGAAAGATCTGCAGGAGAGAAACAGAATTAATATGAGCAGAGAAAGTGAAATTTTAGGGGGTGTGAAAGATTTATTAGCCGCTTAAGAAGTTAATGAGCGGCAGGAGAGGGAAAGAATTATTATTGGGAGAGAAAGAAAATTATTAGCTAAATAGGAATAGAATTACGCATACAAGAGGAACAAAATTATTAAGGGAATAGGAATGTAATTCTGAGGGGGAGAGGAAGAGAGAAAGATATTTTGGAGGAATAAAAAGAGAATTGTTAGTGAGAAAGAAAATTAGTAGCAAATAGGAAGACATTTATTAGTGCAATAAGAAGAGAATTATTTGTGCAAGGGGAAGGGAATTGTTAGGAAGAGAAAAAGAATTATTAGGAGAATGGAAATGGAATTATTAGTGGGAGAGAAAGGGATTTATTAGCTGTAGAGAAGATAGTTAATGGAAACAGAGAAAAAGAAATAACGGGGCAAGAAAGGGAATAACTGGCGGAGAGCGAGGGAATTATTGGCTGGAGAGAAAGAGCATTAATAGCTATAGATTAGGGGAGTAGAAGTATTACGGGCGTAGGAAGAGAATTATTAGCAGGAGAAAGGTATGAGCCGAAAAGAATTTTTCGGGAAATAGAAAGGGAATTATTAGCGAGAGACGACGTGAATGATTAGTATGAGATAAGGCCGAGTATTAGGGGAATAGGAGAAGAAATGTCAGAGAGGGAAAGGGAACTTAGCGAGAGAGGAAGAGAAATACTAGTGTTAGAGGAAGACTAATTTTAGGGGAATAGATAGAGAGTTATTAACATGAGGGAAAGAAAGGTATTGGGGGAGAGAAAAATAGTTATTCACAGGAGGGAAACAGAATTATTAGGGGAATAGGAATGAAATTATTATCAGAGAGAAAGACAATAAGGAGCAGGAGAGGAAAAGAATTTTTAGGGGAATAGGAATAAAAGTACTAGTTGTAGAGAAAGAGAAGAACAAGGGGAACAGAATTAATTGCTTGAGAGAAAGAATTATTAGGGGAATGGGAAGAAAATTAGCAGCAGAGACAGAAGCACTAAGAAATAGGAAGGGAATTCTTAGCAGAAATTTCTGTTCTTAGGAATAGAAATTTTTATCGGTAGAGAAAGATGTTTTAGCGGGAGAAATAGATTATTATTATTTTTTTTTAAGGCTATCAAAAAAGAATTATTACCTGAAGAGAAAGAAAATAGAGAATAAGCCTAAAATTATTAGGGGAAGGGGAAAAAAGTATTGGGGGAGAGGAAGAGAATTCTTGAAGAGAAAGATAGGGGGAAAGGTAGAGAAGTACTGGGGGAGAAGGAGAGAAGGATTAGTGGGCAAATAAGAGAAGTATTAGAAGTAGAAGAGGAGAAGAATTAGCCAGAGAGGAATGGAATTATTAGGCGATCAATAAGAATAATTAACTGGAGTAAATTATAGTTATTGGGAAATTAGAAGAAAATTATTAGTTGGAGAGGAAGAGATTTATTAGCAGGAGAGGAAAAAAAAGTATTAGGGGAGGGGTAATAAAATTATTAGAGGAACAGGAAAAGAATATTTGGGGGAATAGAAAGGGAGTTTAGCAGTAGAGAAAGAAATCTTTTAGGGCTACAAAAAGAGAAGTATTAGCTCAAGACAAGTGAAATTATGAGAAAAATAAAATTATTAGCAGGAGGGAAAGAGAAGTGGTAGTGGGAGAAGAAGATAATTCTGAACAGGAGAGGAAGAGAATTGTTGTGGGAAACAGATTTATTAGCAGGAGAAGTTTTGCTGGGCAAAGAGGAGAAGATGTAGCCAGAGAGGAAGAGAAGTATTAGGGGGAATAAAAAGAGATTTTTTTCAACTGGAGTAGAATCTTAGTAGTGGGAGAATAGGAATAAAATTATTAGCGGGAGAGAAAGATTTATTAGAGGGAGAGGAAGACAGGTATTAGGGAAACGGTAATAATATTTGGAGCGGGAGAGGAAAAGACGCAGGGGAATAGAAAGGGAGTTTTTAGCGAGAAAGAACTTCGGGGGCTATAGAAACAATTATTAGCTCAAGAGAAGGAAAATGGTGTCTATAAGGATAAAATTATTAGCGGGAGGGAAACAAATATTAACGGGAGAGGAAGAGCACGCTTAAGGGAAGAGGAGGAGAATTATTGTGGGTGAGGTAGAGAATTGTTAGTGTGAGAGGAAGCCAATGTTCAGGGCGATAGGAAGAGAATTAATAGAGGAATAGTATATAGTCAGGGGAGTAGTCAGAGTATTTTTGGTGGGAGAGGAAGAGAATTGTTAAGGGAATAGAAAGGGAAATTTGAGAGGGATACAGACAGAATTTCTAGGGGAGTAGGAAAAAATCATCAGAGTAGGAAGACGAGCGTTAGCGGGAGCGGAAAAGAATTCCGAGAAGAAGAGCGAGAGAATGATAATAGGAAAAGGAGAGAACTATTAGCTGGAATGGAAGTATTAGTGGGAGATGAGAAGAATTAACCAGAGAGGAGGAGAATCATCAGGGGAATAAAAAGAGAATTTTTAACAGAAGTATAATGTAAATATTGGGAGAATTGGGGGAATAGAATTATTAGCAGGAGAGAAGGATTTATTAGGGGCGTGGTAGTAAAAACAGAAGCATCAAAAGTTCCAGAAACTTAAGGAAAAATTCCTCAGTGGCGAGGGTGACGGAGCACCGGAACGGGCCGCCCGGAGAGGTTGCGGAGTCTCCTTCTCCGGACATCTTCCGAACCCGCGTGGATGCGGTCCTGTGCCGCGTGCTCTAGGTGACCCTGCGTGTTCCGGGGGGTTGGACTAGATGGCCTCTAGAGGTCCCTTCCAACCTTAAGCATTCTATGATTCTAGGGTAGTGAAATTCTTAGCGGGAGGGGAAAAGAATTTTTAGGGAAATAGAGGGAGTTTTTAGGGGCAGAGAAAGAAGTTTTAGGGCTATGAAGAGAATTATTACCTCAAGAGAAACAAAAAGAGGAGGAGAATAAGAATAAAATTGTTACCGGAAGGAAAGAACAGTATTAGCGAGAAAAGAGAATTCTTAACAGAAAAGGAAGAGAATGATAGTGGGTAGGGTAGAAAATTACTATCTGGAGAGAAAGAGGAGTATCAAAGGAATAGGAAGGGAATCCTTAGGGGAACAGGAAGAAAATCATCAGGGGAATATGAAGAGACTTATTAGGAGAATAGCAAGACAATTATAAGGGGGAATAGGAAGAGATTTATTAGCGAGAGAGGAGGAGAACCATTAGGAAGATTAGAAGGGAATCATTAGGGGAATAGGAAGAGAATTGCTATCGGAAAAGAAAGAAAATGATTAGTGGGAGATTGAGAGGGTTCTTAACAAGTGGAAGATAATTATAGTGTGAAAAGTACAGAATTATTAGCGGGAGAAAGAAGTATCAGCTGTAGAGGAAGGGAATTAGTAGCAGAATAGGAAGAGAACTTTTAGAGGAATAGGAAGAGAATTATCTGTGGAATAGGAAGAAAATTATTAGCGGAGGAGAAAGAGAATTATCAGGAAAATAGAAAGAGAATAATTAGTGTAATAGTAGGAGTATTAATAGGGAAGAGGAAGAGAATCGTGAGGGGAACAAGAGGAGAATTATTAGCGGGAGAATAGGAAAAGTATTTGGTGGGAGAAGAGGACAAGAATTAGCCAGAAAGGAAGGAAAGCACTAGGGGAATAAAAAGAATTTTAATGGGACTAAATGATAAGTACTGGGAGATGAGGAATAAAATTATTAGTGGCGGAGGAAGAGAATTATTAGGAGAATAGGAAGACAATTCTTAGCAGAATAGGAACAAAATGATCAGGGGATTAGGAGAATTTTCCTCATGGAAAGAGAAGAGATGTATTAGCGGAAAAATAAGAGAATTATTAGGGGAAGAGGAAGGGTATAATTAGCGGAATACAAAGAATTATTAGCGGGAGTGCAAGAAAATTATTAGAGGAATATAAAGGGAATTGTCAGGGGAACGGGAAGAGAAGTATTAGCGTGACTAGGAGAATTATTAGAGGATTAGAAAGGGAATTCTTAGAGGAATAGGCAGACTATTGGAATAGTAAGAAATTGGTTATCAAAATAGGAAGAAAAGCATGAGCGGGAGAGAAGGATAATCCTTAACAGAAAAGGAAGAGAACTACAGTGGGCAAAGAAGAGAAGCATTAGCTGGAGAAGAGGAGAATTAATAGCGGAATAAAAAGAATCATTAGAGGATTAAGTTGAAAATTATCATAGTAATTGGAGTAGAATTAGTAATGGAATAGGAAGAGAATTAACAGGAAAATGGGAAGAGAATAATGAGTATAATAGGAGGAGCATTATTAGCAGGAGAGGAAGAGAAGTATTAGGGAACAGGAAGAATATTATTGGGGAATAGGCAGATAATTATTATCAGAATATTAAAAAAAAATCCTATAGAAATAGGAAGAAAAGTATTACCAGGAGAGGAACATAATTCCTAACAAGAGAGGAAAACAAATACAGTGGAAAAAGAGGAGCAGTATTAGCCAGAGAGCAAGAGAATTAATAGTAGAATAGGAAGAGAATTATTGGAGGAACAGGAAGAAAAATATCACAGGAATAGGAAAAAAAATTTAATGGAATAGGAAGAGAATTAAGTGGAGAAAAAGAGGGAGAGTAGGAATAAAAATATTAGCTGGAGAGGAAGAGATTTATTTGTGGGGAATTTGGGGAATGCGGTATTAGGAGCACGATGATAAAAATATTTGGCATGTGTAGAAGAACTGTTTGAAAGCGGGAACTGAGAGAAACTAGGGCCTACCAGAAGTTTTGGCATTACAAAAGCTTGCCTGGGGGTGATACATAGTTGACGCTTCCAGAACGGTTGGTATGCGGGGACTCTGCTTCTCCACGGTTCCCTGGGCGTCACGATCTGCCCTCCTCGCGGCGGCAAAGGGGAGTAACGGAGGCTGGAGCGGAGCGAAGATACCGCGGCCAAACTCTGTGGCGCTCCCTGTGCTGGGCCGCTGATGAGCTGCACGGTAGCTGTCCGATGGGAGACACACGATAACGTCGGGTGCTGAGCCAGCAAAGGTGGGAAATCGCTCCTTTCGGATGAACTTTGCTTGAACTTTGCTTATTATAATGTCCAAATGCACCTCCATCCCAAAAGTTACCCGCCTCCAGGATAAGACTGCTCCTCACTGAGCACATGCTATAGATTGTCAATTGACTGTACATTTAAATGAAGGCGAGAAACTTTTTTTTTTTTTTAACCAATCAATAACAATATTAAGTATGACTCTAGTCACTCAAGCTCCACCTGAATATAAAGAAAAGCATAAAAGGTGAACTCAGGAGGAAAAAGCAGCGGGGAGGAAATCATCGTAACTCCTGGGTCAGTCGACGGGGTGACCCCCTTTCTTCCCCTGGGGTCGGGATGCCGCCTGAGGAGACTCGAGACTGATGGCCCTCTCCCATCTTCTGGGGTGAGCGATGACTGCGCGTTTGTATGGAGCGTGTTCAGAGCTAGCTAAAATCCCCACGCTGTAGTACAGAATTTCCTGTACTGACACCCGAAACCTGCTTTGAAAATGTTGCATTTGAATAAATCGTGCTGTTTGTGAACTCCGCTTGTTTGGGGGGCGCGATCGGACCTACCGTTGACAGACCGTTCGTGAATCTGATACTGCCGGATATGAGCTTAGAGCCGATCGTGCTATTTGGGAACTCGATTAGCGCCTAGGAAGGCGATCGGGCCTACGGTTCACCGACCGTTTGTGAATCGGATACCGCCGGAGTCGGGCGTATAGCTAACACGGTATTTGATATCTCCTTCCCTCGCTGCCGCTATGGCTTTTCGAGTGCACCATTTTACAGTGTGATAGTAAAAGACTATTTTGGGGGATAGAAAGGGAGTTTTTAGTGTTTATGAAAAATTTTAGGGCTATAAGAAGAGAGTTTGTAGCTCAAGAGAAAGAAAATGATAAGGAGAAGAATGAAATTATTAGTGGGAGGGGAAGAGAACTATTAGTAGCAGAGAGAATTCTTAACAGAAGAGGAAGAGAATGATACTGGGAAAAGTAGAAAATTATTAGTGAGAGAAGAGGAGAAGCATTAGCCAGCGAGGAAGAAAATTATTAGCAGAATAGGAAGACAGTGATCAGGAGAAAAGGAGATTAGTGGGAAGAGAAAGAATATTAGCAGAATATGAGGAAAGCGATCAGAGAAATAGAAAAGAATTCTTAGGCAAAGAGGAAGATAATGATGAGCAGGAGAGGAAGAGAATTCTTAAAAGAGGAGGAAGAGAATTAAAGTGGGAAAAGTAGAGACTTTTATTAGGACAATAGGAAGAAAATGATTAGCAAAATAGTAAGAAAATGACTATCAGAGTAGGAATAAATGTATTAGCGGGAGAGGAACAGACTTTACAGCAGAGCGAGACAATGACAGTGGGGAAATGCAGAGAATTATTAACTAGAGTAGAAGAGAGACATTAGTGGGAGAAGAGGAGAAAAATTAGACAAAACTGAAGAGAATTATTAGGGGAAGAAAAAGAGAATATTTAACTGGAGTAAAAGGTATGTATTAGAGGAGTAGGAAAAACATTATTAGCGGGAGAGGAAGAAATTTATGAGCTGGGAGCCAAAGGGAATGACTAGGGAAATAAATAGAAAATTATTACCTGGTGTGAAAGTGAGTTATTGGGATATAATTATTAGAGCGAGCAGAAGGAAATAATTAGGGGGATAAAAAGGGAGAATTCCTACCTGCAGTGGAAGAGAATTGTTGGGAGAATAAGAAAAATAATTAGAGAGAGAAAATGAGATGTATTAGCAGGAGACCAAGAGAATTACGAGGGAGATGGGAAGATAATTATTACCAGGAAAAGAGGGGAAATATTACCTGGAGAGGACAAGCGTTATTAGGGGAATAAAGAGATAATTATTATCTGGCATGGAAAAGAGTTATTGAGCAAAGAGGAGTGAAATTATTAGTGGGAGAGGAAGAGAATTATGGGCAGGTGAGGAAGAGAATGATTAGGGGAATAAAAAGAATTATTACCTGCAGTCAAAAAGAATTATTGAGAGAATAGGAATAACATTAATAGCAGGAGAGGACAAGATTTATGAGCAGCACAGGAAGAGATTTATTAGGGGAATAAAAAGAGTTTTATTACCTGCAGCGGAAGAGAATTCTAGGGAGATTAGGAATAAAAATATTAATGGGAGAGGAAGAGAATGGTGAACAGAAGAAGAGGAGAGTTATAGTGGGAGAGGTAGAGAAGCATTATCAGGAGAAGAGGAGAATTATTAGGGGTATGAAAACACAGTTATTACCTGGAGTGAAAGAGAAATATTGTGAAAATAAGAATAAAATAATTAGTGGGAGAGGAAGAGATTTGAGTGGGAGTGGAAGGGAATGATTAGGGGAGGCAAAAGAAAATTATTACATGGAATTAAAGTGAGTTATAGGGATAATAAAATATAATGTATTAGTGGGAGAGGATTAATATTATTAGGAGAGGACAGGCATTATAAGCATGAAAGGAAGAGAATTTATAAGGGAGGGTAGGAAGAGAATTATTATTGGTCGTGTAAGTGATTTATTGATAGAATAGGAATAAATTTATTAGCGGGAGAGGAATAGATTTATTAGCGTGGGAAGGCCACAATTATTAGTAGAAGAAAAAGAGAATTATTGCCTGGATTGGGAGAAAATTACTGGCAGAATAGAAATAAAATTATTAACGGGAGAGGATGAGAATTCATGATTAGGAGAGAATAACAAGCATTAGGGGGATAAAAAGAGAATTATTGCCTGCAGTCAAGGAGATTTACTGGGAGAATGAGAAAAAATGTATCAGAGTGGGGGCAAGAGAACTATAGGGGGAAGAAAAAGAGAATTACTGAGAGAATGCGAATAAAAATACTAGCGGGAGGGGAGGAGATTTATTAGTGGGAAACCAAGAGAATTATGAGGGAAATGAGATAATTATTACCAGGAGAAGAGGAGAAATATTAGCTGGAAAGGAAGAGTGCTATTAGGGGAATAAAAAGAAATTGATCACTTGCACTGGAAAAGAATTATTGGGAGAATAGGAATAAAATTATTAGGGGGAGAGGAAGAGATTTATTAGTGTGAAAAGAATAAATTATTAGCAGAATAAAAAAAAAGATTTATTACTTGCATTGAAAGAGAATTATTGGGAGAATAGGAATAAAATTATAAGCAGAAGAGTTTAAAAAAAATATCAGCAGGAGAAGAAGAGATTTATTATGGGAATCCAAAGAGAATTATTACCTGGAGTGGGAGGGAATTATCAGGAGAATAGGAATAAAATTATTAGCAGGAGACAAAGATATTTATTAGTGGGGGATTGAGAGAAGTATGAGGGAAATAGGAAGATAATTATTACCAAGAGAGGAATAAAAGTATTAGCTGGAGAAGAAGAGTTTTCTTACAGGAATAAGAGGAGACTTCTAACTCAGCGTGCAAGAGAATTACTGGGTAAGCAGGAATAATATAATAAGTGGGAGACATGGAGAATTATGAGTAGGAGGAGATTTATTAGGAGAATAAGAGGAACTATTACTTGGAGTGAAAGAGAATTTTGGAGAGATTACCAATAACAGTATTAGCTGGATAGGATGAGAATTATTTGCAGGAGACCAGGAGAATTATGATGGAAATTGAAAGAAAATTATTGCCAGCAGAAGAAGAGAAGTATAAGCCAGAGAGAAAGAGCATTATTAGGTGAACAAAAAGAGAATTATTACCTGGAGTGAAAGAGAATTATTGAAAGAATAGGAATAAAATTACTAGGGGAAGAGGTAACATTTACTAGCAGGTAACCAAGAAGACAAAGAGGGAAGGAGGAGCAGGGAGCTCCAATTACTGTGTACCTCCCCAAAGCAGCCCTGCTTGGAAAAACCCAGCCCCTGGACCAAACTCTGTGCAGACAGACATAGACATACATGGAAAGACACAGACTATGACAGACACAAAGACATGCACACAGGCACACGGACAACCCACAGACACAGAAACCCACTGACACACACAGAGGGACAGACACAGACACAGGCACACACTGATAAACACACAGAGGCACGCTTGCACACACACACACACACTCACAGACCCACATCCACCCCCAACCACACAGACTGACATGGCTACCCACAGACACAAGCAGAAACCCACACAGACATGCATATGGATAGACACACACCCCCTTAGACAAACATGGACAGACACAAACACACATAGAAACACATGGACGCACATGCATGCCCGCACACACACGTGGACACAAAGAGCCACACACACAAGTACAGACACACAAACGCAGATCAACTCACACACATGGACACAGATGAACACCCACCCATGCACAGACACACCCACACACTGACACCCACCCCAGACAGACAAGTGCGCACACACACACACAAAAATGCAGACACACAGATAAACCCACACTGACACCCCCCACACAGACACCCCCAGACACACATGCACGCGCAGACACACACCCAGACCCCCATACAAAGACAGGCGCACACACACACAGACAGACACAGACACGCACACACGCGCAGACACACACGCACACAGACACACGCCCACAGAGACAGACACACACAGAGACACACAGATACACAGACACCGACACCCCCACACACTCACAGACACACTCACAGACACTCGCAGACGCCGACACACACGCACAGACGCCCCCACCCAGACACCCCAACAGACACCCCCACAGACACCCACACGTGCAGAGACACCCACAGACACCCACACCCACAGATGCAGACACACAGACACAGACGCGCGCAGAGGCACAGACGCGCACAGACACAGACACCCCCACACACCAACACTCACAGACACACACGCACAGACGCACGCGCACATGCACACACAGACACACCCCCCACAGACACACACGTACACACACACACACTCACAGAGACATGCACACACACACACACTCGCACAGACACACACACAGATACCGACAGACACCCAGACACACCCACACCCACAGACGCAGACACCCCCACAGACACCCCGAGACGCACACAGACACCCCCACAGACACCGACACCCCCACAGACACACGCACACACACACACACAGGCAGAAACGCACACAGACGCGCGCACAGACAGACCCACAGAGACAGAGACACCCACACACAGACACCCCCACACACACCGACACACAGACACGCACGCACAGACACACACACACGCGCAGACACACGCGCAGACCCCCCACACACCCCCCCACACCCCCCCACAGACAGACCCACACACAGGCGCACACACAGACAGACACACACACAGAGACAGACAGACACACACAGACACTGACACCCCCACACACACCAACACCGACGCACACACCAACACACACAGACACGCTCAGACACACACACACACGCAGACACCCACACCCCCGCAGACACACCCCCACACACAGACAGACCCACAGGCGCACACACACAGACACACCCACAGACACAGACACCCCCCACAGACAAACAGACACACACAGGCACGCACACACACAGCCACAGACAGGCGCACAGACACACGCACACAGCCACACGCACACAGCCGCACCTGCACAGACAGACACCCCGAGACAGGCACACCCATGCACACACAGGCATGCACACGCACACACAGACGCACACGGACAGACACAACCACAGACACGCCCACAGGCAGGCACCCCCCATGCTCCCACAGACGCACACCCCCACAGACGCATACAGTCGCACACAGACGGACACACACACACAGACAGACACACACAGGCACAGACATCCCCACAGACACCGACACACTCAGAGACACCGACACCCCCACAGACACACACACCCCCACACACCCCCACAGACAGACAGGCGCACAGACCCACAGACACACAGAGACACGCGCGCAGATGCGCACACGCACCCGCACAGACACACATAGAGACACACAGACACCGACACACACCGACACCCCCGCACACACCAACACCCCCACACACTCAAACACTCAGACACACACACGCATGCGCAAACGCAGACACACACGCACAGACACACACACACACAGAGACACACACACACAGACACACAGAGACACAGAGACAGACACCCCCACATACACAGACACCAACGCACACAGACACCCCCCACAGACACCCGCGCAGACACCCCCCCACACCCGCACAGACACCCGCACAGACACCCGCACCGACAGACAGACACCGACAGACGCACCCACACCCACAGACACACAGATGCGCACAGACACGCGCACAGACAGACCCGCACAGAGACAGACACACAGACACACACACACAGACAGACACCCCCACATGCACTGACACCGACACACACAGACACACTCAGACACACACGTGCAGACACACACACACAGACAGACACAGAGACACACACAGACACCCACAGACACCGACACCCCCACAGACACCCGCGCAGACTCACACACCCCTGCAGACACACCCCCCACACACACACACACCCCCACACACAGACAGATGGACCCACAGGGGCACACACCCGCAGACGCAGACACCCGCAGACGCAGACACACAGACACGCACAGACACACAGACGCGTGCAGACGTGCGCACAGACCCACACAGACACACACACAGACACCCCCACACACACTGACACACATAGACATACTCTGACACACGTGCAGACACACACACACACGCGCAGACAGCCACACGGACGCACACGCACACAGACGCACGTGCACACAGACGCACGCGCACACAGACGCCCACAGACGCACACACCCACAGACGCACACACCCACACCCACAGACACACACAGCCAGACGTGCGCACAGACGCGCGCACAGACACACAGACACCCCCATTCACAGACACCCCCACAGACACACACACACGCACAGACACACCCCCACCCCCACACACCCCCACACGGACGCACACAGACAGACCCACAGACCCACACAGACAGGCGTACACACAGACACGCACGGACAGTCACACACAGACACCCAAAGATGCACCCACACCGACAGACACAGACACACACACAGACGCAGACACACACACAGACACAGAGACAGACACAGACACACACGCGCAGACACACACGCACGCGCAGACGCACACACAGACACAGACACCCCCACAGACACCCACACCCCTGCAGACACACCCCCACACACAGACAGACCCACAGACACACAGGCACACACACACAGACATGCCCACACATAGACACAGACACCCCCCACAGACAGACACACACAGCCACAGACAGGCGCAGAGACACACGCGCACAGCCGCACGCACACACAGACACCCCCAGACAGGCACACCCCCCACACACACAGGCACGCCCACAGGCAGGAACCCCCCCCCACTCCCACAGATGCACACCCCCACAGACGCACACAGTCGCACCCAGACAAACACACACAGAGACAGACACACACAGGCACAGACACCGACACCCCCACAGACACACACAGACACACCCCCCCACACACAGACACACACCCCCCCACACAGACACCGACACCCACAGACACACACAGACTCACAGACAGGCACACAGCCACACAGACACGCGCACAGACACACCTGCACAGACACACACAGAGACACACCAACACCCACACACACACCGACACCCCCACACATTCACACACTCAGACACACACATGCAGACGCACGCGCAAACGCAGACACACACGCACAGACACACACACACACAGACACACACACACAGAGACATGCACAGACGCGCACAGACACACACAGAGACAGGGACACACAGAGACATAGAGACAGACACCCCCCCCACACATCCCCCCACACCCACACAGACACCCACCCACCCACACAGACACACACACAAAAACACGCACACACACAGACACACCCCCAGACACACACGCGCTGACGCCCACACGGACAGACGCACAGACACACACACACAGAAACACGCACAGAAACACGCACAGACACACACACCGACGCACCCACACCCACAGACGCAGACACACACGCACAGACGCGCACAGACGCGCGCAGACAGACCCGCACAGAGACAGACACACAGACACCCCCACACGCACTGACACCGACGCACACACCGACACACACAGACACACTCAGACACACACGCAGACACCGAGAGACACCCACAGACACCCCCACAGACACCCACAGACACACACCCGCGCAGACTCACACACCCCCCCACACACACCCACACCCCCACACACAGACAGACCCAAAGGGGCACAGAGACACCCACAGACGGACAGACACCCGCACACGCAGACACCCGCACACGCAGACACACAGATGCGCACAGACGTGCGCACAGGCAGACCCGCACAGACACACACAGACACACAGACACCCCCACACACACCGACACACATAGACATACTCAGACACACACGCACACAGACACCCACACACCCACACCCACAGACACACACACCCACAGACACACAGCCAGACGCGCATAGCCAGATATGTGCACAGACGCGCGCACAGACACAGACAGACACACAGACACAGACAGACACACAGACACAGACAGACACACAGACACGCACAGACACACAGATACACAGACACCCCCACAGACACACCCCCGCACACACACAGACAGACCCACACAGACAGATGCAGACAGACACAGACACCCACAGATGCACCCACACCAACAGACAGACACACACACAGAGACAGACAGAGACACACACACAGACACCGACACCCCCACACACACCGACGCACACACCAACACACACAGACACACTCAGACACACAGGCGCAGACACACACGCACGTGCAGACGCAGACACACACACCCCCCCACACACGCAGACACCCACACCTCTGCAGACACACCCCCACACAGACCCACAGACGCACACACACAGACACGCCCACACACAGACACAGACACCCCCCACAGACAAACAGACACACACAGGCACGCACACACACAGCCACAGACAGGCGCACAGACAGACACCTCCAGACAGGCACGCACACACACACACAGACACACCAACAGACACAACCACAGACATGCCCACAGGCGGGCACCCCCCACACTCCCACAGACGCACACAAGTTGCACACAGACAGACACACACACAGACAGACAAATACACAGACACACCCCCAGAGACACACAGACACCCCCACAGACACACACGCGCAGACGCCCACACGGACAGACGCACACACACACACAGACACGCACAGACACATGCACCAACAGACGCACCCACAACCACAGACGCAGACACACACACACAGACGCGCACAGACGCACGCACAGACAGACCCGCACAGACAGACACACAGACACACACACACACCGACACACACAGACACACTCAGACACACACACACAGACACACACCGACACCCCCACAGACACCCCGACACCCACACGCGCAGACACACCCCCCCACACACACCCCCACACACAGACAGACGGACCCACAGGGGCACACACAGACCCACAGGGGCACACACAGACACACACGCAGAAAGACAGACACCCACAGACGCACACACCCGCACACGCAGACACACAGACACACACAGACACGCAGACGCGCGCACAGGCCCGCACAGACACAGACACCCCCACACACACCGACACACATAGACATACTCAGACACACACACGCAGACACACACACACACAGATGCAGACACACACGCACACAGACACACCCCCACAGACACCCCCACAGACACCCACACACGCGCAGACGCGCACACAGACGCACGCGCACACAGACACCCAGACACACCCACACACAGACACCAATACCCACAGACGCACACACCCACACCCACAGACACACTCACACACAGCCAGACGCGCGCACAGACACGTGCACAGACACACAGACAGACACCGACACCGACGCACACACCGACACCCACAGACACGCTCACACACACGCAGACACGCACGCGCAGACACAGACACACACAGACACCGACACCCCCACAGACACCCACAGACACACACACACCCACACGCGCAGACACACACCCACATCCCCACACACAGACAGGTGCACACACACAGGCGCACACACACAGACACATACAGAAAGACAGACACCCACAGACGCAGACACACAGACGTGCATAGACACAGACGCGCAGAGACAGAGACACACACAGACATCCCGACACGCACGTGCAGACGCACACGCAGACACAGACACACACGCACAGACACCCCCACAGACACCCACACACACGCAGACACCCACACACGCGCAGGCACCCCCACAGACGCACACACCGCCACAGACAGACCCACACACCCCCACACAGACCGGCGCACGCACACACTCAGACACACAGGCACAGACACACCCACACACAGACACCGACAACCCCCACAGACAGACACACACAGGCACACACACAGCCACAGACAGGCGCACAGACACACGCGCACAGCTGCACGCACAGACAGACCCCCCCCCCCAGACAAGCACACCCACACACAGAGATGCGCACATGCAGACACGCCCACAGGCAGGCACCCCTCACAGGCACATACGCACATCCCCACAGACGCACACACAGACACACAGGCACAGACACCCCCACAGACACCCACACCGACACAGAGACACATGCACAGACACATGCGCAGACGCGCGCAGACACACGCACACCCCCACAGACACACACAGACACCCCCCCCACAGACACTGAAACCCCCCACAGACACCCGCAGACAGACACACACACAGGCACACCCCCACACACACCCACACCCCCACGCACAGGCACACCCCCACACAGACAGGCGCACAGACACACGCACAGACAGAACACGCAGACACATAGACCCACCCACACAGGCGCGCACACACACACAGACACGGACAGGCACACACACACACACAGACGCGCACGCAGACCCCTGCATG
The DNA here is from genome assembly GCF_059628265.1 of Tinamus guttatus. Lineage (NCBI taxonomy): Eukaryota > Metazoa > Chordata > Aves > Tinamiformes > Tinamidae > Tinamus > Tinamus guttatus. The sequence goes on from NW_028289469.1 coordinate 38,508, forward strand.
CAGACACACAGACACACATGCACAGACACACGCGCGCAGACAGACGCACCCCCACACAGACGCACCGACACCCCCACCCACAGACACCCCGATCCCCACATCCCCACACACAGACATCCCCACCCAGATGCACTCCGACAAACACACCCAGACACACCAGCACACTGATACACCACACATATACGCACAGCCACGCACACACCCCCTCAGACACTCATACACACAAGCACTGACGCTCACGCCGACACCCCCACGCCCCTACACACGCACCCCGACATCCACACGCACACTGACACAGACACCCACACATGCGCAGACACCCAGACACACACCCACCCCAACAGCCACCCATCCTGATACCCACACATGCACACACACACATCCAGACACCCACAGACAAAACCCAAGAGCCACCCCCAGACACATGCACACAGCCTCCCCCAGACACCCAGACACCCACACACCCAGACACACCCCTACCCAGACAGACACACCCACATATGCACATACATGCAGACACCTACACGCATCCCCACACACACGCCCCAGACACACTGCCAGATACGCAGCTGTCCTAACAGACACCCACCCAGAGATACCCACACATACACCCCCACAGCCACACCCAAATACACACCCACCCACAGATGTACACGCATATTGACACCCATACCAACACCCCCACACAGACACTCAGTCATCCACACACACCCACAGACACTCAGACAGCCACAAGCAGACACACACACCTTGACACACATGAACACACCCACCCACCCACACCAATGCAGACACCCCCACACCCAAAGACACTCTGATAGACACCCGATCCCTCCCACAGACACACAGTGATGCACACACACACGCACAGACACAAAGACACTGAGACACACCCACACAGACACACACTGACCCACAGACATGGATGCACACCCAGCCCCCAGACACCTGCAGACAGACACACACATGCAGACACATACAGCCACACACAGCCATGCACAGCCACAGACATGCAGCCCAGCAAAGAAACACATACACAGACCCAGCCTCACACCCTGACCCAGCTACACACACACACACAGAGGAACACAGACACCCCGACCCACACACTGAGACACAGAAACCCCCCTAAGACACACACACACACACACTCATGCAGAAAGCTGTAATCTACCACAACACAGGCGCACAGATGCTGTAGGAAACCCTTAAGACATTCAAATACCCAGAGCAAAAAGAGGCCAGTGAAGGACAAAAGACTGAGCCCAAAGATGCAAGCAATAAGGAGCTGGGGCTTTGACCCAAAACCAGTAAAGGAGGATGTCAAAAAAACCAAACAACCAAAAAAAGCGCAAGGCGGCAGAGGGGGCGGCGCAAGGCGGCAGAGGGGGCGGCGCAAGGCGGCAGAGGGGGCGGCGCAAGGCGGCAGAGGGGGCGGCGCAAGGCGGCAGAGGGGGCGGCGCAAGGCGGCAGAGGGGGCGGCGCAAGGCGGCAGAGGGGGCGGCGCAAGGCGGCAGAGGGGGCGGCGCAAGGCGGCAGAGGGGGCGGCGCAAGGCGGCAGAGGGGGCGGCGCAAGGCGGCAGAGGGGGCGGCGCAAGGCGGCAGAGGGGGCGGCGCAAGGCGGCAGAGGGGGCGGCGCAAGGCGGCAGAGGGGGCGGCGCAAGGCGGCAGAGGGGGCGGCGCAAGGCGGCAGAGGGGGCGGCGCAAGGCGGCAGAGGGGGCGGCGCAAGGCGGCAGAGGGGGCGGCGCAAGGCGGCAGAGGGGGCGGCGCAAGGCGGCAGAGGGGGCGGCGCAAGGCGGCAGAGGGGGCGGCGCAAGGCGGCAGAGGGGGCGGCGCAAGGCGGCAGAGGGGGCGGCGCAAGGCGGCAGAGGGGGCGGCGCAAGGCGGCAGAGGGGGCGGCGCAAGGCGGCAGAGGGGGCGGCGCAAGGCGGCAGAGGGGGCGGCGCAAGGCGGCAGAGGGGGCGGCGCAAGGCGGCAGAGGGGGCGGCGCAAGGCGGCAGAGGGGGCGGCGCAAGGCGGCAGAGGGGGCGGCGCAAGGCGGCAGAGGGGGCGGCGCAAGGCGGCAGAGGGGGCGGCGCAAGGCGGCAGAGGGGGCGGCGCAAGGCGGCAGAGGGGGCGGCGCAAGGCGGGAAGGCACCAAGAAAGCCCTGAGATAGCAACGTTCTCTTTCCAACCACTCTTCCTCTTTGCCTTAGTGCTAGAAACATACCAAAACCCAAAGAACAAGAGCAACCTCAAGACCTGAGCAAAACAGCACAGAGCTGCAACACCCACCACAGAGAAAAACACTGGAAATGCCTGTCCCAGCAAACCCACACTCTTCTGTGCAACACCCAAAGCATCACACCATCACTGACCAGTCATCCAAAAGAGCAGACCATCAACCATACTAGATAGCCTGACAGCACACACTCCAGGCACACACTCCAGATAAGCCAACACCTTCTAACCCTTCACTTACCTTTTCCAAGTTTCTGGGAAAATGCAGGACTTGACAAGGGATCCTCAGATGGCAGATGCATCCCCTTCGATCTTACTTCAGGTGCCCATTTCATCTTCGCAATCTGTCAAAACAAAGTACAAGTGGTCACCCCCGTGACAATCACCTCCAGTATCAGCTACAAACACACCCTCCTCCAAAGCATCACTGTACGCACCTGCGTCGTGCTGGATCCTCGCTCTGGTGCTGGAGATGCCATGACACCTGTAACAGCTAGAAAAAACAACATTACCAAATGACTATTGTGCTACACAGGGATGACTAGTCCTAGAAGTCCTGACACACCATTATATGCAATGAGTCACCCTTACCTCAAAGCCTCTATCCGCAACAGGCAAAGGCCAGCTAATCACCTCAAAAAGCAGAGGAAAAGCCAATCAGTGAGAGGCGACTGGCAACAGCCTCTGCCCCCAAAAGCAGCAATGCGCACACGCACACAGGTTTCCCCTCTCACCTGCTCGGGCTCCGTCAGCCCACGCACCTTCTCTCAGCAAGGCCTGACAAAATCTGCCCACAACAAGAGAAAAGCACATCTTGAGGGGATGACAAACACACACCCCTGAGGCAGCCCAGCACCTTCTACCCCTTCACTTACGTTTCAGAGGGCTCCGGGTCACCGCAGGACTTCGGGAGCTCTCCTCAACTGGCAGACGCATCTTTTTCAATCTTCTTATTTTGGACACTCCGTTCACCCCTGTCGCCTGCCAAACCGCAGCACAAGTAGTCAGTCTTGTAAACAGTCAGCTCCCGCCTCATGCAAAAACACAGTGTGCCCCAAAGCATTGCTGTCATTCTGCTCACCTGCACAGTGTCAGATCCCCACTCCAATATCAGGGCAGTGATGACACCTAGAACAAACACAAGTGAAGTGACTCATCCATTGGACAGGGTTGACTACTCCTAGATCTAGTGACACACCATTCTATCCAGTCACTCTGCCTCACCTCCAACCTGCAGCCGGGAAGGTAAAAGGCCCCCACAGCACCTGAAAAAGCAGAGGAAAAACAGATCACCAAAAGGGAGCCTGGCAACACCCCACCACACAAAAAGGACAAGACATGTATACACACACACACACACACACGCAGTCAGGCAGAAAGATGTCTGGCCACAGACAAGAGCCTGCCCCTTTTGTCCGGCCGCACAAAACCAGCTGCCATCTGCCTGTACGATGCTGGCAAGCGAAGCCAGCACAAGACAACGGATGCCTCCCAACGCTAGCACCGCACAGGATGGGACTCGCTCTAGTAGCCCAAGCAGCGAGGGCAACAGCAGGACTCGAGCAAGACGGAGCGAAGCTACGACGCAAACCTCAGACAGGCTGGAGCTGTCCGTTTTCACATACCCTCACTTTCCTACACTCACACCTGTTCTGTGAATTGATTGGGGCGGGGGGCAGAAAGAACCGGACACAGAGAGGAATGGTCGCATTTGCTCTTAACATCAAATAATACAGAAATAAAGTGATACATCTAACAAAACAATAAACTTACTATACACCAGGTTTTAAAAACAGACTAAAAGAGCAAGGTGAAGCATTCAACCCTTACTATACGAGCAAGAGGATAGCAATTAAGAAAAAGATAAGTCACCAATTGCCTAAAAATAGTAGCATCATCCAGATCCGCAGCGGCTGGGGAGCCCCTGTTGCAGCGAGGATTTGGAGAACCTTCCCGGCAACTGGGAGGTCTTACGCGGTGCGTCCACCCGTAAGCGAGGTCTCCAAAGTCGCAGCAAGAGGGCCCAGCTTTTAGAGAACCAAATGGGCAAAGCTTGCCTTTTCCTTTGTGAGCGGTAACATCTGGTATTGTCCTACTTTCCTTATCATCCGGGACCGGGACCTGGCCAGGGCCCCAGCTTCGGATGGGAAAGTTTCCTTCGAGGCCAGAAACACACGCATGAGAACTTGCAAAAGTCACAGTCCTACAAGCCTACGTGCAGGGTAGCATAACCAATATGGTGGGAACACACGCGAGTCGGCATACATGGTTCTACAGGCAAGTTCTTTGTACTTTAACAAACGCAGAGCTGTCTTCAGCTGTAAGTCAACTCTGACTTGGGCCTGCGGTTCAGGCCCTAGCACCACAACACCCCCTGCCTCTGACTCGCACACCGCGCTCGTGAGCGAGAGGCCTCCGATCTGCCCTCAGTGGCAGCGCCCTGTCTGAGATGCCCCAACACCCTTTGCAAGTCAGCTGAGCATCTGCAGTGCTCTGAGTCACCATCACTCTTTACAACACATCCTCAATGGTGGCTGGACCCTCTCACACACACGCGTACAGCCACACGCGCATGACACCCCAACACCCTTTGCCTCTCTACTTAGCTGTGCAGGCACGGTAGGTCATCGACGGGCCTTGACGGACGTCCTCAATGGCAGACGATGCGCATCCTCTTTTGTCTTCCTCAGGGTGACCCGTTCACCTTCATCCCCTGCCAAAGCAAAGCGGTCTCTCCACTGCCTGTCACTGACAGCCTTGGTAGCAAGAGTCACCTCCACCAGAGCGCAAAGAGCTGCTCACCTGCGGCACACAGATTCCAAATGTCTGCATCGTGGCTAGGGCAACATCCTCAGTACCTGGAAAACGCAAAACGCGACTCTGTCAACAGGCCACACACCACAAACCTGCTGCATGCAATAAGAATGCCCTCCACCAAAATGCTCTGTCACGTGCCCTCCCAGAAAAGGCCGGAACAGCACCCAAAAAAGCAGAGCAAAAGCCATTATCAAGAGGCAAGACACCACTCAGGCACAGCATAATATATCTCAGACCTGACAAAACCCCTCCCTCACCTGCCCAGAGTCCTAGAGGGGCACTCAGCTGCTCCTCTCCACAACTTCCCAGAAAAACCTGCAAACACATAGACAAGATCACTCCCTGAGGGGTGCCAAAAAGCGCACCTCTCCACAGCAATGCACTGCCGTCCCCTTGTCCCCCCCCAACACCTTTACCCGCTTCACTCGCCCATCCCAAATGCCAGGCTACGTGCCCCAAGCCCCGGGTCCTCCCAGCACCTGTCAAAGCAGAACAGCGGGCAACGGGGACGGGGCAGCGCGACAGCCCCTCTGCTCTAGGCGCCGCTTCCTCCTCCAGGACGCGAGCGACACGCTCCCCACCTTGCTCCGCACCTACACGCACAGAGAAAAAAAGGCATCAGGGAACCTGCGAGCCACGACACCCTGCATCCAGTAACTCCTCCCTAGCTCACCTTCTCCTTCAGGCCCAACAACCCTGAGGCCTGCTGGAAACAGCTCTGCCTCAGAGCTGCCCGCTCTCGCACGCCCTCCCTTTCCAACACGTGCACCACGCTGTCTCTGCCTCACCCACCACGCGCTCGTCCAGAAGCGGCCGCCTCCGGTCTGCCCTCACCCTCGGTAGCAGCACACGCTCAGTCCGGATGCCCCAACGTGCTGTGCCCCTCAGCAGAGCTTTCGCAGTACTCGGCGTCACCATCGCTCTCCACAATGCATCCTCAACAGGGGCCGCGGCCTCCCTGAGCTCTCAGCGGGCTGTCACCTGCCAAAACAAAGGGCAAGCAGTCACCTATGTGCCAGGCAGCCTCAGCTGCCAAAACCTCCGAAGCACGCTCTGCTCACCAGCACCCTGCCGCTGGCCAGGCCACGCTCGCCAAGTCCACAAGGGGCAATACCTGAATCTGCTCCGCTGAAAGGCTCAGATGTCAACAGGAAGAACCCAAGTGTGACCTGAAAAGACCAAAGACATCACTGAGAGGCTACTCAACATCACCTGGGGCACAAGAACTTTCAGATTCAATAAGGAGCCCCCTTCTCTCACCCGCTGAGGCTCTCGTCAGCGCTCCGCTCCTCCCCTCCTCAACTCGCTGAACAATTCTGCAAAGACAGGAAAATCACGTGCTGCAGCAAAACTGGCAAGGCCAGGGAGCGTTCTATCCCACACCTTTACCTGCTCTGCTCGCTCCCGCTGAGCCCTGGGGAAGCTGCCGCAGCACCTGTAGAAGCAGAACGGCAGGGGACAACAGGCATGGCGCCAGCGAGGCCACCTCCCTGCACTGACCTCTGCCTCCTCCCGCGGAGCGACGGTCGCCTCTCCGCGCTCGCTCGGGACGCGGGCGAGCCGCTCGCCGCGTTCCCCCACACCTGCACATGCAAAGCAAAAGGCTATCAGGGGACCCGCTAACCACAAGGCTCCTGCTGCAGCAGCAACCCTGCGGCTCGGCTGCTTACTTGGGCATGACCCTTTCTTCTTCTGTCTCCCTAGGGCCTCCTGGGAACACCCCGCTGCACCTGGAACAAAGCAAGACCATGGCAAGACCAACTGCAAGAAGCCCACGGAGCCTCCCATCTCTCACCACCATAATCTACACGCACTGTGAACACGCACCAGCAAGACAGCTCCAGCCCCAGATGGACACACACACACACACACACAGCAGGCGCAAACATAGAGGAGGACCCTGCACGAAGAACCACTGCCACGCATCAAACGCTGGGGGCCAGAAAGCCCAAGGAAGGCACAAGCGCCGACTCTGGCGTTCAAGACAAAAGAGAATCAAAAGCCGTCGCCCACAGTGGAAGGGGCCGGCAAGAAGGACCTGAGACCGTGGGGAAGCGAACCCCAACAAGGCGCCAGGAAGACGATAGACGAGACCGCCCTCAGAAGAGGAAGGAGCCGTGTCGGGGATTACGGCAGGTCCATAGAATCCCTGGCTCGTTTAGTGGAGAACGTTAACCTTGAAAGGATCAGCGTGTATCTATGAGAGAGGGAATTCACACAGACAGAGCAGAAAGTTATTGACAAGTTTAGGGAGGTTTTGGCCACAGAGCAGAAACTGGCCAAGCCAGGAATAGTCCAGTCATAACTCTGTTCCTAGCTACCGTCCTTTGTATTCCTCAATAATAAGCAGCACCCACGACGAGGAAAGCTCGGTATTTGGCAAGCAATAAAGCATAGTTTGTGTTGCATCTACCCCCAGTGGTTTGTGTTTTTGGCCACCACAACTGCGACAGAGCAGCTGATGACGCCTCAATGACCAACGCAAATAGAACCGGTCGCCCCTTCGGAGCCCTGTGCGCAACCCAAAACGAGAACCATTGGCGCAAGGAAGACGACAACGGGTCCGGCGACGCAAAAACTCAACGGCCAGCCAGAAAGGCCCAAGGTTGTGACAACACAGGAAACAAAACCGTGGAAGGGCACCAGGGCAGCGCAAGAGCTGTCCGGCCACAACTGACGCCTCCGGCGCTAGCGGCACTCCAGAAGCGCAACCGACGAGAGCACCACCCCGAGCCGAGCGAAAGAGAGCCGAGCTGCGACGCAAATCACAAACTACAGAACAATGGAGACTAAATATATATATGTATATTTAAATATCTGAAGCAAGAGCAGGGAAAATTGTGCCAGCTTAGGCACAATTTGGGCACTGCAGAAAGGAGGCAGGCAAAAGTAGCAAGGTACTTCCATACCGGTACGCGTTTTGCCAATTGACGGGGCGGGGGCCGGTGGAAAGAACCGGACACCAAGGCAAAGAACAGCAGTGTTTCTATTAGTATCAAATAATACATATAGAAAACAATACATCTAACAAAATAATAAGCTTACTAAGCCCTGGATTTTATCAAGAAGCAGAACAAGCAAAGTGATTTAGCAGGGAGGGATAAGTAGAGATTGCTATTAAAGATTGATGTGTTAATGCTTGCATCTTTAGGGCTGCTGCAGGTGTGAAACAAAAACACCCAAGTCAAACAACAACAATAAAAGAAAAATAATAATTAAAAAAAACACTCTGAACTTGTCACTGAGCACTCACAGGTGCCACTACCCCTCCAGGTGAGGCACTTAGGGACATGGTTTAGGAAGCTTGGTGGGGAGGGGTTTGCAGTTGGACCAGATGATCTTAAAGGTCTTTTCCAACCATAATGATTCTGCTATGCACTTAACCATTACTCTACGAGAAAGAGATCAGCGATTAAGGAAAAGATACGTCCCCAATTGCCTAAAAACATTAGCATCATCCAGATCCGCAGCGGCTGGGGAGCCCCTGTTGCAGCGAGGATTTGGAGAACCTTCCCGGCAACTGGGAGGTCTTACGCGGTGCGTCCACCCGTAAGCGAGGTCTCCAAAGTCGCAGCAAGAGGGCCCAGCTTTTAGAGAACCAAATGGGCAAAGCTTGCCTTTTCCTTTGTGAGCGGTAACATCTGGTATTGTCCTACTTTCCTTATCATCCGGGACCGGGACCTGGCCAGGGCCCCGGCTTCGGATGGGAAAGTTTCCTTCGAGGCCAGAAACACACGCATGAGAACTTGCAAAAGTCACAGTTCTACAAGCCTACGTGCAGGTTGGGCTAAGCAGTTCTACAGGTGAGTTCCGTATACTTCTACAGAGGCAAAGCCGTATTCATCTGTAAGCCCAGATTTCCCGAGCAAAGTTCCCATCTCAAATGAGACGTTTGACACTACACTGTAAGGAGGACTAAAACAGCACACAGTAAAAACAATGCTTTCCAGTCTTGGCAGCAGGAAGTAGTCACGGTCAGCCATTTGCCGCACAGGAAAGCCAAGACAGAAGCGGAGTTCCACCACAGGCAAGTTTCAGGTGTGACTCCAATGCGAGATCCGTGTGGAAAGCCGTATTTATCTTGGGTGGCAAGGACAACACTCGCGGGGCCCTGTCAAAATGCTGCCCCAGCCCTACTCAGAGTTGTATTCCCTATCTGAAAAACGAGGTTGGAGCAAGCTTAGAAAAATCACGTCATTGCCATTTCCTTTGCTTCCCTCCCACAACGTTTCTTCCTAATGTCAATGGGTACTCTACATCAGAGCAGAGGAACATCAGTTAACTCAGATTAACTTAGCCTGCCAAGTCAGAGCGAGACCCAAGAGCAAGGATTTTAAAAAGGGCCGGGCAGCCATTAGGTGAAGCAGTGTGACTACATTTATCTTCCTATTGTACTCACGTCTGATCTTTGATATAAATCTTTACCTCCCTGGATCATCTCCTCAGAAAGCTGGAACCCAGAGGGATGTGCTGTGCCTAACCGTCCCGACTTTATGACGAAGCACCGGAGTTCTGCACAACCTGGAAAGCAAGCGGTAGTAGGGCTCACTCAGTCTCACTGTCTGGACCAATCACAAGACGACCGAAGACGGGGAAAGACGAGAGGTGTGAATACGTCCTCGCACACAGCAAAGCCGCACGAGTCCTGCTGAGGGTCGCTCACCTCCACGAACGCCGCCGTCAGCCCTGTCTCCGTGTGCCAGCTACGGCCGTAGACCCCAACATCTGCGTTCCGAGCCACAAACCCAGGCACTGAAAGCAAAGGGCATATGTTATTTGTGCAGGTGAGCGCTCCAACGAGAGAGAAAGGGAACAGAATCAGCAAAAGAAGCCTCATTCCACAGGGCTGTCCCACCCCTACAGTCATTCCTCTAGTCAGTGACAGCTGTGGCAGCAGTATTTAGATTACAGAAAGACTCTACAGGCCAAAAAATAGGCACCATCTAGCATACCAAAAGTTCTTTGCTGCAGACCACCTACCTGGTTTTACAGGAATTGTACACTGACACACTGAAATCCGCAGTACCCAACAGTTCGATGACAAAGTGGAAGTTAACAAATTCTTCACAGACTGATACTTTAACACTTAGCATAGTAACGTCCATGTTTCCTATGCCGGAAATTCCTCCTGCCACCCTGGCATTCGGGTTCACAACATTCAGGGTGCGGAGACATCGCTAGGAAGGGAACGTTATCCCAAGGCGCCGTGACGGGTTTGAGCCCGCGCGTGCTTCGGCCGCTCTAGCGGGATGGCACTGCTTCCAGGACGTACCAGGATATATCAACATCAACTCCCGGAACGGGGCTGCTTCTGTGACACAAGCTCTGCCCAGGAGGGAACGCAGAGAGCTGCACAGCACCTAGAACAAGTTGGAGGAGCGGGAGGAAAGGCACTTAGCGGGGCAGAACAGAATTGGCAGCTCCCCAGGGGAGTACTAGCTCTGTACTTCCCAGCAGAGGATGTGCAGGAGGGGACGAGAGAGGTGCTGCCAGGGCTGCAGAAGCAACACAGCGCTCCGGAGCAGAGCTAAGGCATCAGGAAGGGCTTCTGGAGAGACTAAAGCACCCAAATGGAGCTGGAGCACAAAAGGAAGCACTCGAAGCATGCCCCCGAGGCAAACAAAGGCATACCTGTGGCTCTGCAGGTGCAAGAGGACTCAGCAGCACAAGGCTCTTCAGGGGAACCTAGAGCAGATTAAACGCACCTTCTAGAGAGCAGAGAGCGACTAAAAGGAACCCGAGAGCAGTGACCGGGTCCCGCCCAGCACGAGGAGCGGCCCGGCCCCGGCGGGTGCCCTGCTCTGCTCTGCCCTCCCTCCCCGCCACCGCTCCAACCCCGGCGCGCGCCCGTTCTCCCCACGCTCCACGGCCTGGGCTGCCGCTCTCGCCCACCGCGGGTTCGAGTCCTGCCCTGCCCTGTTCCGGGGAGCTGCTCCGTCCGTCCCGGTGCGCCCCGAGCGGGATGAGCGGCCCAGGGCCCCCGGCACAGCGGGACCCCCAGCCCCGAGCGCGCACCCCCGGCCCCGCTCACCTCCTCCGGCGCCGGCCCCAGCAGCGGCTTCTCAGCAGGAGCGTCCAGGTTGCCGAGCGGCTCCAGCACCACCTTCCTTCAACTGCCGGCCCATACACAGGATGCCCCCGCCCACCGCCACCCTTTATCAACCCCCGGTCCCACCTGTGACTCATTCTGGCCCAAGGGCCCGCAGCTGCTGCCCATCACCGAGCAGGACGGGAGAAGGGCCACGAGCCCCATCAGGGACAGCTGGGGCAGCCCGAGCCCCATCAGGGACAGCTGGGGCAGCCCAGGCAGCAGAGCCCCACCTGCAGCTCACCAAAGTGCTGGGCAGAGCCCTGGCCTGAGTACAGGGACAAAGGGGACAGTCAGGTGGGGGCAGCGCCATCAGCCCCTTTGTCCTGCCGGAGAGGAAACCCTGGCCAAAAAGTTGGTCCTTACCCTTCAGTTTTATGTTTGTGCACTCCATAAGCACCGCGTACAGCAGGATTATCCCAGAAGCCTGCATCATGCAGATACAGAGGGATCCGAGAAGCATCTCGGAAAAAAAGAGAAACAAACACCCGCGTGTCCCCTGGATGCTAACCCACCAACATGCTGCACAGAGGTGCCGCACAAGACAAGACCACAGCCACCATGGAGGCGTCACCAAGAGGGGACCGAGCAAAGGGCAGGGGAGGGGGGCGAGAAAGCAGGTGACACCGGCAGGGGCCTCAAGTTGTGCCAGGGGAGATTCAGATTAGATATTAGGTAACATTGCCAGATGAAAAGAGTAGTCAAGCATTGGAATAGGCTGCCCAGGACTGCGATGGAGCCCCCGCCCCTGACAGTGTTCAGGAACCATGTAGATGAAGCATTTAGATGGTTTAACAAGTGTGGTGTTGAAGGGCTTACGGTTGGACTCGATGGCCTTGAAGGTCTCTTCAAGATTACCCAAATGTCAAGGTGTAGCAGTTGACAGCGACGTGTTGACACTGCCGAGTTGCTGGAGGACTGGGGGGAGCCGGGACTCACGGCCACACTTCTGCTTCTCCAATTGTCAAGCGAAACAGCGAGCACAGGGGAGCGCTCAGCACTCGTGCCTCCCCTTACCTTTCCGGCACGGCTACTCGGATGGCCGAGGGCAGCAGTGAGCAGAGCAATTTGCACGTGCATGCGCCACACTTTGCTGTCATAGAACTCATTTTTAGGTACAGGAGAGAGTGCTGCACAACGCACGGCACACAGGTGCTGCCCTTTCAACAGCAGTTCTGCTGCACTGACACGTTCAAGGGGCTCACTCGCTTTCCAGAATGGCAGGACTTGATTTTGTGGTTATTTTTCCCCTCCCCAACAGTAACTGTAGTCAAACAGTTATTCATGCTTTAAGGAATAGAAACGCCCAATTATATACAGGTACACGTGTATCCTCCCTCCTTACCTGGACTGAAGCAGCTCCTTCAAAGGGGGCTGCAAGAAAAGCGTTCCTGTCCAGGCCGTGCTTGCACCTTCTAGAATCTTATTATGACGTCCCCAGTCTTGGTAGCCGTCAGAATGCTTCGCTCGCACATGCGAATGCAGCGGTGCAGGGAGGGAACGTAGGCCTCACCCGTGTCATTGGTCTGCGGTACCGTTTATTCGGCACGTGAGGGCAGCACGGAGGGCAAGGGAAGGCAGTCCGCGTGCACGCCTGCTTTACCACGGCAGCCCTTCTCGCATCCACGGGACATTTGCAGTGGGCGCTCTGGGGCAAACTGCGCACGCACCCACTGTGCTGACGCTGCACAACCTCCCGCACGCGCGGGTCGTAAAGCACAGGGGAGCCACGGAGCTCCTGGCACGCAGGCGCCGAGTCAGCCCACTGACCGCACGTGCAGAGCGGTCTGCATTCGATGTACGCACGTTGGCGCGGGCACCATGAGGACGGCTTTGTTCAGGGAAGAGACTGCTCTAGTTTCCAGAATACCTTTAATTATTATTTTACTCAACCCCCATCGCCTCTGTTACAGTGTAAAAACAAATCCTAATGGTTGGGCCTTTCTCATATAGATGTGCTCACATCTGCAACATACCTGGTTGGAAGCAGGCAGCTGCTTCTGAAGGCTTCAGGAACCAAGCTACCACCTGAACAGTGCAGAAATGCAGACTAAAATTTCTCACAGGCTGCATTAAAAAAAAAGGAAAGACAAAAACAGTATATAAAGAAAGTTTGTTTTAATTAGTGAATCCCCCCAAAATGTTTCAGGGCTAAATTATTCTATTCTGCCTGCTAACTGGACTACACACAACCTGCCCCGCACAAGACACGTGCACACACGCGCGCTCTCCCCAGCCAGTAAACCCTACAAACACACAACCATGCAGCATTTATGCTCTGGAAAAAAGCAGGTGCCACTGACTGCGGCAGAAAGGGGCCAGGGAAGCCCAGAACAGGAATGCAGAAGCAGCCAGAAAGGTCTGAGGGAGTGACAATACAGGAAGTAAAACGGTGAAATGGGCCAGGAAGGCCCAAGAAGAGCACACAGTGGCGGCCGATGAGGCCACAGTGATGGTCACAAAGATGTCTGGCCACAGACAGAGAGGGACACGTGGGGACACGTGAGGACATTGCAGGGACAGGTGAGGACAACATGGGGACATGCAGGGACACGTGGGGACGTCTGGAGACACGTGGGGATGCACGGGAGGACGAGTGGGAACGCACAAGGCGATACCTGCCGGCGGGATGCTGGACCCGAACATCCTCTCGAGCCGGCAGAGCAGAGAGTTGCTGGCCGGCTCCCCCGGGACAGCACAGGCGGCCTCAGGAGTTCCTCCTTGTCCCCCGCTCTCTCCACACTGTCCTTCCTATGACCGGTGCATCCGGGCACGTAGGGTGAGCACGACCCAGGACAGCATATAGTAATATTGCAAACAGAAATATTGCAAACAGAAATATTGCAAACAGAAATATTGCAAACAGAAATATTGCAAACAGAAATATTGCAAACAGAAATATTGCAAACAGAAATATTGCAAACAGAAATATTGCAAACAGCCCCTAGCGACGGCTCCGCCAATGGCGCGGCGTTGCCACGAGAGACGGCTCCGCCAATGGGGACGCGTTGCCCCCAGCGACGGCTCCGCCAATGGGGACGCGTTGCCCTGAGTGACGGCTCCGCCAATGGCGGCGCGTTGCCTCCAGCGACACATTCATACTGGAAGAGGCAGGATCCCAATGTCCGCCTGTGGGCGACACCACCCCCCCGTTACCCCAATGACCCCTGTGGGTAACACGACCGACCCCGGGAGCGGGAGCCGGCGTCGCCGACTGAGCCCTTCCCCTTCCGCCTCCGGAGACCCGCCCCTTCCGCCGCATCTGCGCGCGGAAGTGTCCAATGGGGACGCGTTGCCCCCAGCGACGGCTCCGCCAATGGCGGCGCGTTGCCCCGAGCGACGGCTCCGCCAATGGGGACGCGTTGCCCCCAGCGACGGCTCCGCCAATAGGGACGCGTTGCCCCCAGCGACGGCTCCGCCAATGGCGGCGCGTTGCCCCCAGCGACGGCTCCGCCAATGGCGGCGCGTTGCCCCCAGCGACGGCTCCGCCAATGGCGGCGCGTTGCCTCCAGCGACACATTCACACTGGAAGAGGCAGGATCCCAATGTCCCCCTGTGGGCGACACCAGCCCCCTGTTACCCCAATGACCCCCTGTGGGTAACACGACCGACCCCGGGAGCGGGAGGGGGAGCGGGAGCCGGCATCGCCGACCGAGCCCATCCCCTTTCGCCTTAGGAGACCCGCCCCTTCCGCCGCATCTGCGCGCGGAGGTGTCCAATGGCGGCGCGTTGCCCCTAGCGACGGCTCCGCCAATGGCGGCGCGTTGCCCCGAGCGACGGCTCCGCCAATGGCGGCGCGTTGCCCCGAGCGACGGCTCCGCCAATGGCGGCGCGTTGCCCCGAGCGACGGCTCCGCCAATGGCGGCGCGTTGCCCCCAGCGACGGCTCCGCCAATGGCGGCGCGTTGCCCCCAGCGACGGCTCCGCCAATGGCGGCGCGTTGCCCCCAGCGACGGCTCCGCCAATGGCGGCGCGTTGCCCCAGCGACACATTCGCACTGGAAGAGGCAGGATCCCAATGTCCGCCTGTGGGCGACACCACCCCCCCGTTACCCCAATGACCCCCTGTGGGTAACACGACCGACCCCGGGAGCGGGAGGGGGAGCGGGAGCCGGCGTCGCCGACCGAGCCCATCCCCTTCCGCCTCCGGAGACCCGCCCCTTCCGCCGCGTCTCCGCGCGGAGGTGTCCAATGGCGGCGCGTTGCCCCCAGCGACGGCTCCGCCAATGGCGGCGCGTTGCCCCGAGCGACGGCTCCGCCAATGGCGGCACGTTGCCCCCAGCTACGGCTCCGCCAATGGCGGCGCGTTGCCCCCAGCTACGGCTTCGCCAATGGCGGCGCGTTGCCCTGAGTGACGGCTCCGCCAATGGCGGCGCGTTGCCTCCAGCGACACATTCACACTGGAAGAGGCAGGATCCCAATGTCCCCCTGTGGGCGACACCAGCCCCCTGTTACCCCAATGACCCCCTGTGGGTAACACGACCGACCCCGGGAGCGGGAGGGGGAGCGGGAGCCGGCATCGCCGACCGAGCCCATCCCCTTCCGCCTTAGGAGAGCCGCCCCTTCCGCCGCATCTGCGCGCGGAGGTGTCCAATGGCGGCGCGTTGCCCCGAGCGACGGCTCCGCCAATGGCGGCGCGTTGCCCCCAGCGACGGCTCCGCCAATGGCGGCGCGTTGCCCCCAGCGACGGCTCCGCCAATGGCGGCGCGTTGCCCCCAGCGACGGCTCCGCCAATGGCGGCGCGTTGCCCCCAGCGACGGCTCCGCCAATGGCGGCGCGTTGCCCCCAGCGACGGCTCCGCCAATGGCGGCGCGTTGCCCCCAGCGACGGCTCCGCCAATGGCGGCGCGTTGCCCCCAGCGACGGCTCCGCCAATGGCGGCGCGTTGCCCCCAGCGACGGCTCCGCCAATGGCGGCGCGTTGCCCCCAGCGACGGCTCCGCCAATGGCGGCGCGTTGCCCCAGCGACGGCTCCGCCAATGGCGGCGCGTTGCCCCCAGCGACGGCTCCGCCAATGGCGGCGCGTTGCCCCCAGCGACGGCTCCGCCAATGGCGGCGCGTTGCCCCCAGCGACGGCTCCGCCAATGGCGGCGCGTTGCCCCCAGCGACGGCTCCGCCAATGGCGGCGCGTTGCCCCCAGCGACGGCTCCGCCAATGGCGGCGCGTTGCCCCCAGCGACGGCTCCGCCAATGGCGGCGCGTTGCCCCCAGCGACGGCTCCGCCAATGGCGGCGCGTTGCCCCCAGCGACGGCTCCGCCAATGGCGGCGCGTTGCCCCCAGCGACGGCTCCGCCAATGGCGGCGCGTTGCCCCCCAGCGACGGCTCCGCCAATGGCGGCGCGTTGCCCTCCTCTCGTTTGCGCATGCGCCTCCTCCCCCTCCCCGTTGCAGTACCGATCTTCGGACACCGTTCGGACAATAATTCCACTAGCCAGTGATGTAAATACAAACGCTCCTAATTGTTAGACAATGATCTGACTAAGACCCTAGGGGTGTTCGGACACGGGATGGCAGCAGTTAGCGCTCCCGACGCTCTGCGCATGCGCGGCCCTCCCCTAGCTATTGCAGTACCGATTTTTCGACACTGGATGGCAGCAGCGAGCGGTCCCGACGCTCTGCGCATGCGCAGCCTCTTTTCTGGCCGTTGCAGTACCGATTTTCGGACACGCGATGGCAGCAGTGAGCCCTTCCGACGCTCTGCGCATGCGCACCTCCCCCTCCCCGTCGCAGTAACGGTGTTCGGACACCGTTCGGACGATAATTCTAGTAACCAGTGATGTAAATACAAAGGCTCCTAATTGGTAAACAATGATCTGACTAAGACGCTCCCTCCCCACCACCGCTCCAACCCCGGCGCGCGCCCGTTCTCCCCACGCTCCATGGCCTGGGCTGCCGCTCTCGCCCACCGCGGGTTCGAGTCCTGCCCTGCCCTGTTCCGGGGAGCTGCTCCGTCCGTCCCGGTGCGCCCCGAGCGGGATGAGCGGCCCAGGGCCCCCGGCACGGGGTGGGGGAACCCCCAGCCCCGAGCGCGCACCCCCGGCCCCGCTCACCTCCTCCGGCGCCGGCCCCAGCAGCGGCTTCTCAGCAGCAGCGTCCACGTTGCCGAGCGGCTCCAGCACCACCTTCCTTCAACTGCCGGCCCATACACAGGATGCCCCCGCCCACCGCCACCCTTTATCAACCCCCGGTCCCACCTGTGACTCATTCTGGCCCAAGGGCCCGCAGCTGCTGCCCATCACCGAGCAGGACGGGAGAAGGGCCAGGAGCCCCATCAGGGACAGCTGGGGCAGCCCGAGCCCCATCAGGGACAGCTGGGGTGGCCCGGGCAGCAGAGCCCCCACCTGCAGCTCAGTGAAGTGCTGGGCAGAGCCCTGGCCTGAGTACAGGGACAAAGGGGACAGTCAGGTGGGGGCAGCGACATCAGCCCCTTTGTCCTTCAGTTTTACATTTGCGCAGTCCGTAAGCACCGCGTACGGCAGGATTATCCCAGAAGCCTGCATCATGCACATACGGAGGGATCCGAGAAGCATCTCGGAAAAAAAGAGAAACAAACACCCGCGTGTCCCCTGGATGCTAACCCACCAACATGCTGTACAGAGCTGCCGCACAAGACAAGACCACAGCCACCATGGAGGCGTCACCAAGAGGGGACCGAGCAAAGGGCAGGGGAGGGGGGCGAGAAAGCAGGTGACACCGGCAGGGGCCTCAAGTTGTGCCAGGGGAGATTCACATTAGATATTAGGTAACATTGCCAGATGAAAAGAGTAGTCAAGCATTGGAATAGGCTGCCCAGGACTGCGATGGAGCCCCCGCCCCTGACAGTGTTCAGGAACCATGTAGATGAAGCATTTAGATGGTTTAACAAGTGTGGTGTTGAAGGGCTTACGGTTGGACTCGATGGCCTTGAAGGTCTCTTCAAGATTACCCAAATGTCAAGGTGTAACAGTTGACAGCGACGTGTTGACACTGCCGAGTTGCTGGAGGACTGGGGGGAGCCGGGACTCACGGCCACACTTCTGCTTCTCCAATTGTCAAGCGAAACAGCGAGCACAGGGGAGCGCTCAGCACTCGTGCCTCCCCTTACCTTTCCGGCACGGCTACTCGGATGGCCGAGGGCAGCAGTGAGCAGAGCAATTTGCACGTGCATGCGCCACACTTTGCTGTCATAGAACTCATTTTTAGGTACAGGAGAGAGTGCTGCACAACGCACGGCACACAGGTGCTGCCCTTTCAACAGCAGTTCTGCTGCACTGACACGTTCAAGGGGCTCACTCGCTTTCCAGAATGGCAGGACTTGATTTTGTGGTTATTTTTCCCCTCCCCAACAGTAACTGTAGTCAAACAGTTATTCATGCTTTAAGGAATAGAAACGCCCAATTATATACAGGTACACGTGTATCCTCCCTCCTTACCTGGACTGAAGCAGCTCCTTCAAAGGGGGCTGCAAGAAAAGCGTTCCTGTCCAGGCCGTGCTTGCACCTTCTAGAATCTTATTATGACGTCCCCAGTCTTGGTAGCCGTCAGAATGCTTCGCTCGCACATGCGAATGCAGCGGTGCAGGGAGGGAACGTAGGCCTCACCCGTGTCATTGGTCTGCGGTACCGTTTATTCGGCACGTGAGGGCAGCACGGAGGGCAAGGGAAGGCAGTCCGCGTGCACGCCTGCTTTACCACGGCAGCCCTTCTCGCAGCCACGGGACATTTGCAGTGGGCGCTCTGGGGCAAACTGCGCACGCACCCACTGTGCTGACGCTGCACAACCTCCCGCACGCGCGGGTCGTAAAGCACAGGGGAGCCACGGAGCTCCTGGCACGCAGGCGCCGAGTCAGCCCACTGACCGCACGTGCAGAGCGGTCTGCATTCGATGTACGCACGTTGGCGCGGGCACCATGAGGACGGCTTTGTTCAGGGAAGAGACTGCTCTAGTTTCCAGAATACCTTTAATTATTATTTTACTCAACCCCCATCGCCTCTATTACAGTGTAAAAACAAATCCTAATGGTTGGGCCTTTCTCATATAGATGTGCTCACATCTGCAACATACCTGGTTGGAAGCAGGCAGCTGCTTCTGAAGGCTTCAGGAACCAAGCTATCACCTGAACAGTGCAGAAATGCAGACTAAAATTACTCACAGGCTGCATTAAAGAAAAGGAAAGACAAAAACAGTATATAAAGAAAGTTTGTTTTAATTAGTGAATCCCCCCAAAATGTTTCAGGGCTAAATTATTCTATTCTGCCTGCTAACTGGACTACACACAACCTGCCCCACACAAGACACGTGCACACACGCGCGCTCTCCCCAGCCAGTAAACCCTACAAACACACAACCATGCAGCATTTATGCTTTGGAAAAAAGCAGGTGCCACTGACTGCGGCAGAAAGGGGCCAAGGAAGCCCAGAACAGGAATGCAGAAGCAGCCAGGCTATTGGGGGTCCTAGAGGAGCTCTAGGGCATCCTATGGGAGCTCTAGAAGGCCCGGGGGGTCTATAGGGGTTCGTAGGGGAGCTCTGGGGATCCCGTGGGGTCTCTAGGGGGCCCTATGGGGGCTATAGGGGGTCCTATGGTGGCTATACGGGGCCCTAAGGGAGCTCTAGGGGGCCCGATGGGGGCTATAGGGAGTCCTATGGGAGCTCTGGGGGTCCTAGGGGAGCTCTAGGGGGTCCTATGGGGGCTATAGGGGGTCCTAGGGGAGATCTGGGGATCCTAGGGGGGCTATAGGGAGTCCTATGGTGGTTATAGGGCGTGCTGGGGGAGTTCTAGGGGATCCTATGGGCACTATAGAGGGTCCTATGGTGGTTATAGTGTGCCCTATGGGAGCTCTAGGGCATCCTATGGGCACTATAGAGGGTCCTATAGGAGGTATAGGGGGCCTATAGGAGTTCTAGGGGGTCCTATGGGGGCTATAGGGGGTCCTAGGGGAGCTCTGGGGGTCCTCTGGGGGCTCTAGGGGGGCTATAGTGGGTCCTATGGAGGTTATAGGGGACCCTATGGGAGCTCTAGGGCATCCTATGGGGACTATCGAGGGTCATATAGGAGGTTTAGGGCTCCTATAGGAGCTCTAGGGGGTCCTATGGGGGCTCTAGGGGGTCCTAGGGGAGCTCTGGAGGGTCCTAGGGGAGCTCTGGAGGGTCCTATGGGGGCTCTGGGGGAGTTATAGGATCTCTAGGGGGTCCTATCGGGGCTATAGAAGGTCCTATGGTGGTTATAGGGGGCCCTAGGGGAGCTCTGGGGGCCCTGTGGGGGCTCTAGGGCATCCTATGGGGACTATAGGAGATCCTATAGGAGCTCTAGGGGGCCATAAGAGCTCTAGGGGTTCCTATGGGGGCCATAGGGGGTCCTATGGGAGCTCTAGGGGGTCCTATGGGGGTTAAAGGGGGTCCTAGGCGAGCTCTGGGGGGTCCTATGGGACCTCTAGGGCATCCTATGGGGACTATAGAAGGTCATATAGGACGTTATAGGGGGCTATAGGAGCTCTAGGGGGTCCTATGGGGGCTCTAGGGGGTCCTAGGGGGGCTCTAGGGGGTCCTAGGGGAGCCCTAGGGGGTCCTATGCAGGCTGTAGGGTGTCGTAGGGGATCTCTAGGGTGCCCTATGGGGGCAATAAGGGGTCCTATGATGGTTATAGGGGGCCCTATGGGAGCTTTAGGGCATTCTATGGGGAATATAGGGGATTATATAGGAGATCTAGGGGGGCAATAGGAGCTCTAGGAGTTCCTCTGGGAGCTATAGGCGGTACTATGGGAGGTCTAGGGGGTCCTATGGGGGCTATAGAGTGTCCTATGGTGGTTATCGGGGGCCCTAAGGGAGCTCTAGGGGGCCCTATGGGGGCTATAGGGGGTCCAATTGGGAGCTCTGGGGGTCCTAGGGGAGCTATAGGGGGTCCTATGGGAGCTCTGGCAGTCCTAGGAGAGCTCTAGGGGGTTGTATGGGGGCTATAGGGGGTCCTAGGGGAGCTCTGGGTATCCCGTGGGGTCTCTAGGGGGTCCTATGGTGGTTATAAGTGGCCCTATGGGAGCTCTAGGGCATCCTATGGGGACTATAGGGGATCCTATAGGAGCTCTAGGGGGCCATAAGAGCTCTAGGGGTTCCTATGGGGCCATAGGGGGTCCTATGGGAGCTCTAGGAGGCTCTCTGGGGGCTATAGGGGGTCCTAGGGGAGCTCTAGGGGGCCCTGTGGGAGTCATAGGGGATCCTAGGGGAGCTCGTGGGGGCCCTAAGGGAGGTCTAGGGGGCCATAGGGGGCTCTAGGGGGTCCTATAGGAGCTCTGGGGGTCCTAGGGGGGCTATAGAGGGTCCTATGGTGGTTATAGGGCGCGCTGGGGGAGTTCTAGGGGATCCTATGGGGGCTATAGAGGGTATTATGGTGGTTATAGTGTGCCCTATGGGAGCTCTAGGGCATCCTATGGGGTCTATAGGGGGTCCTATAGGAGCTCTAGGTGGTCTATAGGAGCTCTAGTGGGTCCTATGGGGGCTATAGAGGGTCCTATCGTGCTTATAGGGGGCCCTAGGGGATCTCTGGGGGTCCTGTGGGGGCTCTAGGGGGTCCTATGGGGGCTATAGGGGGTCCTATGGGAGCTCTAGGGGGCCCTATCGGAGTTATAGGGGGTCCTAGGGGAGCTCTGGGGGTCCTGTGGGGGCTCTAGGGGGCCCTATGGGGACTACAGTGGGTCCTAGGGGAGCTCTAGGGGGCCCTATGGGAGCTCTAGGGCATCCTATGGGGACTATAGAGAATCCTAAAGAAGCTCTAGGGGGTTCTATCGGGGCTATAGGGGGTCCTATGGGAGCTCTAGGGGGCCCTATCGGAGTTATAGGGGGTCCTAGGGGAGCTCTGGGGGTCCTGTGGGGGCTCTAGGGGGCCCTAGGGGAGCTCTGGGGGTCCTGTGGGGGCTCTAGGGGGCCCTATCTGGACTACAGTGGGTCCTAGGGGAGCTCTAGGGGGCCCTATGGGAGCTCTAGGACATCCTATGGGGACTATAGTGAATCCTAAAGAAGCTCTAGGGGGTTCTATCGGGGCTATAGGGGGTCCTATGGGAGCTCTAGGGGGCCCTAGGAGGGTTATAGAGGGTGCTAGGGGAACTCTGAGGGGTCCTAGGGGGGCTCTAGGGGGTCCTATGGGGGCTATAGGGGGTCCTATCGGAGCTCTGGCGGTCCTAGGGGAGCTCTAGGGGGTCGTAGGGGGTATAGGGGGTCCAAGGGGAGATCTGGGGGTCCTATGGGGGCTATAGGGGGTCCTTGGGGAGCTCTGGTGGGTACTAGGGGAGCTCTAGGGCGTCCTACGGGAGCTCTAGGGGGTCCTATGGGCGCTATAGAGAGTCCTATGGTGGTTATAGGGGACCCTATGGGAGCTCTAGGGCGTCCTATGGGCACTACAGAGGGTCCTATAGCAGGTCTAGGGGGGCTATAGGACCTCTAGGGGGTCCTTGGGGGCTCTAGGGGGTCGTATGGGAGCTCTAGGGGGCCCTATGAGGGTTATAGCGGGTACTAGGGGAGCTCTAGGGGGTCCTATGGGAGCTGTAGGGGGTGCTATGGGAGTTCTAGGGGGTCCTATGGGGGCTATAGGGGGTCCTATAGGAGATCTAGGGGCTCTATAGGAGCTCTAGGGGGTCCTATGGAGCCTATATGGGGTCCTATGGTGGTTATAGGGGTCCCTAGGGGAGCTCTAGGGGGCCCAATGGGGGCTATAGGGCATCTTATGGTGGTTATAGGGGGCCCTAGGGGAGCTCTGGGGGGTCCTAGGGGAGCTCTAGGGGATCCTATGGGGGCTCTAGATGGTCCTAGGGGAGCTCTAGGGAGCCCTATGGGAGCTATAGGGGGTCCTAGGGGAGCTCTGGGGGTCCTAGGGGAGCTCTAGGGGGCCCTATCGGGGCTATAGGGCATCCTATGGGGACTATAGGGGGTCCTAGGGGGGCTATAGGAGCTCTAGAGGGTCCTATGGGGCCTATATGGGGTCCCATGGTGGTTATAGGAGGCCCTAGGGGACCTCTAGGGGGCCCTATGGGAGCTCTAGGGGGTCCTAGGTGAGCTCTAGGGGGTCCTATGGTGGCTATAGGAGGTCCTAGGGGAGCTCTGGGGGTCCTGTGGGGGCGCTAGGGGGCCCTATGTGGGCTATAGGGCATCCTATGGGGACTATAGGGGGTCCTATAGGAGCTCTAGAGGTGCTATAGGAGCTCTAGGGGATCCTATGGGGCCTATATGGGGTCCTATGATGGTTATAGGGGGCCCTAGGGGAGATCTAGGGGGCCATATGGGGGCTATAGGGGGTTCTATCGGAGCTCTGGGGGTCCTAGGGGAACTCTAGGGAGCCCTCTGGGGGCTACAGGACATCCTATGGGGACTATAGGGAGTCCTATAGGAGCTCTAGGAGGTCCTATGGGGCCTATACGGGGTCCTATGCTGGTTATAGGGTGTCCTAGGGGAGCTCTGGGGGCCCTGTGGGGGCTCTAGGGCATCCTATGGGGACTATAGGAGATCCTATAGGAGCTCTAGGGGGCCATAAGAGCTCTAGGGGTTCCTATGGGGGCCATAGGGGGTCCTATGGGAGCTCTAGGGAGTCCTATGGGGTTTAAAGGGGGTCCTAGGTGAGCTCTGGGCGGTCCTAGGGGAGCTCTAGGGCATCCTATGGGGACTATAGAGGGTCATATAGGAGGTTATAGGGGGCTATAGGAGCTCTAGGGGGTCCTATGGGGGCTCTAGGGGGTTCTATGGGAGCCCTAGGGGGTCCTATGCAGGCTGTAGGGTGTCGTAGGGGATCTCTAGGGTGCCCTATGGGGGCAATAAGGGGTCCTATGATGGTTATATGGGGCCCTATGGGAGCTTTAGGGCATTCTATGGGGAATATAGGGGATTATATAGGAGATCTAGGGGGGCAATAGGAGCTAGAGGAGTTCCTCTGGGAGCTATAGGCGGTACTATGGAGGTCTAGGGGGTCCTATGGGGGCTATAGAGTGTCCTATGGTGGTTATCGGGGGCCCTAAGGGAGCTCTAGGGGGCCCTATGGGGGCTATAGGGGGTCCAATAGGGAGCTCTGGGGGTCCTAGGGGAGCTATAGGGGGTCCAATTGGGAGCTCTGGGGGTCCTAGGGGAGCTCTAGGGGGTCTATGGTGGTTATAGGTGGCCCTATGGGGAGCTCTAGGGCATCCTATGGGGACTATAGGGGATCCTATAGGAGCTCTAGGGGGCCATAAGAGCTCTAGGAGTTTCTATGGGGGCCATAGGGGGTCCTATGGGAGCTCTAGGAGGCTCTCTGGGGGCTATAGGGGGTCCTAGGGGAGCTCTAGGGCACCCTAAGGGAGGTCTAGGGGGCCATAGGGGGCTCTAGGGGGTCCTATAGGAGCTCTGGGGTCCTAGGGGGCTATTGGGGGTCCTATGTTGGTTATAGGGCGCGCTGGGGGAGTTCTAGGGGATCCTATGGGGGCTATAGAGGGTATTATGGTGGTTATAGTGTGCCCTATGGGAGCTCTAGGGCATCCTATGGGGTCATAGGGGGTCCTATAGGAGCTCTAGGTGGTCTATAGGAGCTCTAGTGGGTCCTATGGGGGCTATAGAGGGTCCTATCGTGCTTATAGGGGGCCCTAGGGGATCTCTGGGGGTCCTGTGGGGGCTCTAGGGGGTCCTATGCGGGCTATAGGGGGTCCTATGGTGGTTATAGGGGACCCTATGGGCGCTCTAGGGCATCCTATGTGCACTATAGAGGGTCCTATAGGAGGTCTAGGGGGGCTATAGGAGGTCTAGGGGGTCCTATGGGACTTCTAGGGGGTCCTATGGGAGTTCTAGGGGGTCCAATGGGGGTATAGGGAGTCCTGGGGGAGCTCTAGGGGGTCCTAGGGGACTTCTAGGGGGCCCTATGGGGGCTATAGGGGAGCTCTGGCGGTCCTAGGGGAGCTCCAGGGGGCCCTATGGGGGCTATAGGGCATCCTATCGTGGTTATAGGGGGTCCTAGGGGAGCTCTGGTGGTCCTGTGGGACCTCTAGGGGGCCCTATGGGGGCTCTTAGGGGTCCTATGGTAGTTATAGGTGGCCCTATGGGAGCTCTAGGGCATCCTATGGGGACTATAGGGGATCCTGTAGGAGCTCTAGGGGGGCTATAGGAGCTCTAGGGGTTCCTATGGGGGCTCTAGGGGGTCCTATGGGAGTTCTAGGGGGCCCTATGGGGGTTATAGGGGGTCCTAGGGGAGCTCTACGGTGTCCCGTAGAGCTCTAGGGGGTCCTATGGGGACATTAGGGGGTTCTATGGGAGCTCTGGGGGTCCAGTGGGGGCTATAGGGGGCCCTATGGGAGCTCTAGGCGGCCCTATGAGGGTTATAGGGGGTCCTATGGGAGTTCTAGGGGGTCCTATGGGGGCTTTTGGGGGTCCTAGGGGAGCTCTAGGGGGTCCTAGGGGAACTCTAGGGGGCCCTATGGGGGCTACAGGGCATCCTATGGTGGTTATAGGGGGCCCTAGGGGAGCTCTAAGCGTCCTATGGGAGCTCTAGGAGGCCCGGTGGGGGCTATAGGGGGTCGTAGGGGAGCTCCAGGGTACCCGTGGGGTCTCTAGGGGGCCCTATGGGGGCTATAGTGGGTCCTATGGTTGCTATAGGGGGCCCGATGGGGCTACAGGGGGTCCTAGGGCAGAACTGGGTGTCCTAGGGGGGCTATAGGGGGTCCTATGGTGGTTACAGCGTGCGCTGGGGGAGTTCTAGGGGGTCCTATGGGGGCTATTGAGGGTCCTATGGTGGTTAAAGTGTGCCCTTTGGGAGCTCTAGGGCATCCTATGGGGTCTATAGGGGGTCCCATAGGAGCTCTAGGGGGTCCTATGGGGGCTCTAGGGGGTCCTATGGGGGCTCTAGGGGGTCCTATCGGAGTTATAGGGGGTCCTAGGGGAGCTCTGGGGGTCCTGTGGGGGCTCTAGGGGGCCCTATGGGGACTACAGTGGGTCCTAGGGGAGCTCTAGGGGGCCCTATGGGAGCTCTAGGGCATCCTATGGGGACTATAGAGAATCCTAAAGAAGCTCTAGGGGGTTCTATCGGGGCTATAGGGGGTCCTATGGGAGCTCTAGGGGGCCCTAGGAGGGTTATAGAGGGTCCTAGGGGAACTCTGAGGGGTCCTAGGGGAGCTCTAGGGGGTCCTATCGGAGCTCTGGCGGTCGTAGGGGAGCTCTAGGGGGTCGTATGGGGGTATAAGGGGTCCTAGGGGAGCTCTGGTGGGTACTAGGGGAGCTCTAGGGCGTCCTATGGGAGCTCTAGGGGGTCCTATGGGCGCTATAGAGAGTCCTATGGTGGTTATAGGGGACCCTATGGGAGCTCTAGGGCGTCCTATGGGCACTACAGAGGGTCCTATAGCAGGTCTAGGGGGGCTATAGGACCTCTAGGGGGTCCTTGGGGGCTCTAGGGGGTCGTATGGGAGCTCTAGGGGGCCCTATGAGGGTTATAGGGTGTCCTAGGGGAGCTCTAGGGCGTCCCATGGAGCTCTAGGGGGTCCTATGGGGGCTATAGGGGGTTCTGTGGGAGCTCTGGGGGTCCTGTGGGGGCTATAGGGGGCCTTATGGGAGCTCTAGGGGGCCCTATGAGGGTTATAGCGGGTACTAGGGGAGCTCTAGGGGGTCCTATGGGAGCTGTAGGGGGTGCTATGGGAGTTCTAGGGGGTCCTATGGGGGCTATAGGGGGTCCTATAGGAGATCTAGGGGCTCTATAGGAGCTCTAGGGGGCCCAATGGGGGCTATAGGGGGCCCTATGGGGACTATATGGGGTCCTAAGGGAGCTCTGGGGGTCCTGTGGGGGCTCTATGGGGCCCTATGGGAGCTCTAGGACATCCTATGGGGACTATAGAGAATCCTATAGAAGCTCTAGGGGGTTCTATCGGGGCTATAGGGAGTCCTATGGAAGTTATAGGGGACCCTATGGGCGCTCTAGGGCATCCTATGGGCACTATAGAGGGTCCTATAGGAGGTCTAGGGGGGCTATAGAAGCTCTAGGTGGTCCTAAGGGGGCTCTAGGGGGTCCTATGGGAGCTGTAGGGGGCCCTATGGGGGTTATAGGGTGTCCTAGGCGGGCTATAGGGGGTCCTAGGGGAACTCTAGGGGGTCCTATGGGGGCTATAGGGTATCCTATGGTGGCTATAGGGGGCCCTAAGGGAGCTCTAGGGGGCCCGATGGGGGCTATAGGGGGTCCTATGGGAGCTCTGGGGGTCCTAGGGGAGCTCTAGGGGCCATAGGGGCGCTATAGGGCAACCTATGGGGACTATAGGGGGTCCTATAGGAGCTCTAGGGTGTCTATAGGAGCTCTAGGGGGTACTATGGGGGCTATAGGGCATCCTATGGTGGTTATAGGGGGCCCTAGGGGAGCTCTAGGTGGTCCTATGGGGGCTATAGGGGATCCTATAGGAGCTCTAGGGGGGCTATAGGAGCTCTAGGGGATCCTATGGGGGCTCTAGATGGTCCTAGGGGAGCTCTAGGGAGCCCTATGGGAGCTATAGGGGGTCCTAGGGGAGCTCTGGGGGTCCTAGGGGAGCTCTAGGGGGCCCTATGGGGGCTATAGGGCATCCTATGGGGACTATAGGGGGTCCTATAGGAGCTCTAGGGGGGCTATGGGAGCTCTAGAGGGTCCTATGGGGCCTATATGGGGTCCCATGGTGCTTATAGGAGGCCGTAGGGGACCTCTAGGGGGCCCTAGGGGAGCTCTAGGGGGTCCTAGGGGAGCTCTAGGGGGTCCTAGGGGAGCTCTGGGGGTCCTGTGGGGGCGCTAGGGGGCCCTACGGGGGCTATAGGGCATTCTATGGGGACTATAGGGGGTCCTATAGGAGCTCTAGGGGGGCTATGGGAGCTCTAGAGGGTCCTATGGGGCCTATATGGGGTCCTATGATGGTTATAGGAGGCCGTAGGGGACCTCTAGGGGGTCCTAGGGGAGATCTAGGGGGCCCTATGGGGGCTATAGGGGGTCCTATGGGAGCTCTGTGGGTCCTAGGGTAACTCTAGGGGGTCCTATGGGGGCTTTAGCGGGTCCTATCGGAGCTCTGGCGGTCCTAGGGGAGCTCCAGGGGGCCCTATGGGGGCTATAGGGCATCCTATGGTGGTTATAGGGGGTGCTAGGGGAGCTCTGGGGGTCCTATGGGACCTCTAGGGGGCCCTATGGGGCTTTTAGGGGTCCTATGGTAGTTATAGGTGGCCCTATGGGAGCTCTAGGGCATCCTATGGGGACTATAGGGGATCCTGTAGGAGCTCTAGGGGGGCTATAGGAGCTCTAGGGGTTCCTATGGGGGCTCTAGGGGGTCCTATGGGAGTTCTAGGGGGCCCTATGGGGGTTATAGGGGGTCCTAGGGGAGCTCTACGGCATCCGTAGAGCTCTAGGGGGTCCTATGGGGACATTAGGGGGTTCTATGGGAGCTCTGGGGGTCCAGTGGGGGGCTATAGGGGGCCCTATGGGAGCTCTAGGCGGCCCTATGAGGGTTATAGGGGGTCCTATGGGAGTTCTAGGGGGTCCTATGGGGGTTTTTGGGGGTCCTAGGGGAGCTCTAGGGGGTCCTAGGGGAACTCTAGGGGGCCCTATGGGGGCTATAGGGCATCCTATGGTGGTTTTTAGGGGGCCCTAGGGGAGCTCTAAGCGTCTATGGGAGCTCTAGGAGGCCCGGTGGGGGCTATAGGGGGTCCTAGGCAGAACTGGGTGTCCCTAGGGGGGCCATAGGGGGTTCTATGGTGGTTATAGGGCGCGCTGGGGGAGCTCTAGGGGGTCCTATGGGGGCTATTGAGGGTCCTATGGTGGTTATAGTGTGCCCTTTGGGAGCTCTAGGGCATCCTATGGGGTCTATCGGGGGTCCTATAGGAGCTCTAGGGGGTCTATAGGAGCTCTAGGGGGTCCTATGGGGGCTATAGAGGGTCCTATGGGAGCTCTAGGGGGCCCTATCGGAGTTATAGGGGGTCCTAGGGAGCTCTGGGGGTCCTGTGGGGGCTCTAGGGGGCCCTATGGGGACTACAGTGGGTCCTAGGGGAGCTCTAGGGGGCCCTATGGGAGCTCTAGGGCATCCTATGGGGACTATAGAGAATCCTAAAGAAGCTCTAGGGGGTTCTATCGGGGCTATAAGGGGTCCTATGGGAGCTCTAGGGGGCCCTAGGAGGGTTATAGAGGGTCCTAGGGGAACTCTGAGGGGTCCTAGGGGAGCTCTAGGGGGTCCTATGGGGGCTATAGGGGGTCCTATCGGAGCTCTGGCGGTCCTAGGGGAGCTCTAGGGGGTCGTAGGGGGTATAGGGGGTCCTAGGGGAGATCTGGGGGTCCTATGGGGGCTATAGGGGGTCCCTGGGGAGCTCTGGTGGGTACTAGGGGAGCTCTAGGGCGTCCTATGGGAGCTCTAGGGCGTCCTATGGGCACTACAGTGGGTCCTATAGCAGGTCTAGGGGGACTATAGGACCTCTAGGGGGTCCTTGGGGGCTCTAGGGGGGTCGTATGGGAGCTCTAGGGGGCCCTATGAGGGTTATAGCGGGTACTAGGGGAGGTCTAGGGGGTCCTATGGGAGCTGTAGGGGGTCCTATGGGGGCTATAGGGGGTCCTATAGGAGATCTAGGGGCTCTATAGGAGCTCTAGGGGGTCCTATGGAGCCTATATGGGGTCCTATGGTGGTTATAGGGGTCCCTAGGTGAGCTCTAGGGGGCCCAATGGGGGCTATAGGGCATCCTATGGTGGTTATAGGGGTCCCTACGGAGGCTCTGGGGGGTCCTAGGGGAGCTCTAGGGGATCCTATGGGGGCTCTAGATGGTCCTAGGGGAGCTCTAGGGAGCCCTATGGGAGCTATAGGGGGTCCTAGGGGAGCTGTGAGGGTCCTAGGGGAGCTCTAGGGGGCCCTATGGGGGCTACAGGGCATCCTATGGGGACTATAGGGGGTCCTATAGTAGCTCTAGGGGGGCTATAGGAGCTCTAGAGGGTCCTATGGGGCCTATATGGGGTCCCATGGTGGTTATAGGAGGCCCTAGGGGACCTCTAGGGGGCCCTATGGGAGCTCTAGGGGGTCCTAGGGGAGCTCTAGGGGGTCCTATGGTGGCTATAGGGGGTCCTAGGGGAGCTCTGGGGGTCCTGTGGGGGCGCTAGGGGCCCTATGGGGGCTATAGTGGGTCTATGGTGGTTATAGGTGGCCCTATGGCAGCTCTAGGGCATCCTATGGGGACTATAGGGGATCCTATAGGAGCTCTAGGGGAGTTATAAGAGCTCTAGGGGTTCCTATGGGGGCTATACGGGGTCCTATGTTGGTTATAGGGGACCCTATGGGAGCTCTAGTGCATCCTAATGGATTATAGAGGGTCATATAGGAGGTTTAGGGGGGCTATAGGAGCTCTAGGGGGTCCTGTGGGGGCTCTAGGTGGTCCTATGGGAGCTCTAGGGGGTCCTATGGGGGCTTATAGGGGGTCCTAGGGGAGCTCTGGGGGTCCTGTCGGGCTCTAGTGGGCCCTATGTGGGCTATAGGGTGTCCTATGGAGGTTATAGGGGACCCTATGGGAGCTCTAGGGCATCCTATGGGGACTATAGAGGGTCATATAGGAGGTTTAGGGGGTTATAGGAGCTCTAGGGGGGTCCTATGGGGGCTCTAGGGGGTCCTATGGAGCTATAGGGGGTTCTAGGGGAGCTCTGGGGGTCCTAGGGGAGCTCTGGGGGGCCCTACGGGGGCTAAAGGGCATCCTAGGGGGACTATAGGGGGTTCTATAGGAGCTCTAGGGTCCTATGGTGGTTATAGGGGGTCCTAGGGGAGCTCTAGGGGGCCCTATGGGGGCTATAGGGCATCCTATGTTGGTTATAGGGAGCACTAGGGGAGCTCTAGGTGGTCCTATGTGGGCTATAGGGGGTCCTAGGTGAGCTCTGGGCGTCCTAGGGGAGCTCTAGGGGGACCAATGGAGGCTATAGGGAATCCTATGGGGACTATGGGGAGTCCTATAGGAGGTCCAGGAGGTCCTATGGGGCCTATACGGGGTCCTATGTTGGTTATAGGGGGTCCTAGGGGAGATCTGGGGGTCCTGTGGGGCCTCTAGGGGGCCCTATGGGGGCTCTTAGGAGGTCCTCTGGTGGTTATAGGTTGGCCCTATGGAGCTCTAGGGCATCCTATGGGGACTATAGGGGATCCTATAGAAGCTCTAGGGGGCTTAGAGGAGCTCTAGGGGTTCCTATGGGGACTCTAGGCGGTCCTATGGGAGTTCTAGGGGGCCCTATGGGGGTTATAGGGGGTCCTAGGGGAGCTCTTGGGGGTCCTAGGGGAGCTCTAGGGGCCCTATGGGGACTATATGGGGTCCTAAGGGAGTTCTGGGGGTCCTGTGGGGCTCTATGGGGCCCTATGGGAGCTCTAGGACATCCTATGGGGACTATAGAGAATCCTATAGAAGCTCTAGGGGGTTCTATCGGGGCTATAGGGAGTCCTATGGAAGTTATAGGGACCCTATGGGCGCTCTAGGGCATCCTATGGGCACTATAGAGGGTCCTATAGGAGGTCTAGGGGGGCTATAGAAGCTCTAGGGGGGTCCTAAGGGGGCTCTAGGGGGTCCTATGGGAGCTGTAGGGGGCCCTATGGGGGTTATAGGGTGTCCTATGCGGGCTATAGGGGGTCCTAGGGGAACTCTAGGGGGCCCTATGGGGGCTATAGGGTATCCTATGGTGGTTTTAGGGGGCCCTAGGGGAGCTCTAGGAGGCTCTCTGGGGGCTATAGGGGCTCGTAGGGGAGCTCTGGGGATCCCGTGTGGTCTCTAGGGGGCTCTATGGGGGCTATAGTGGGTCCTATGGTGGCTATAGGGGGCCCTAAGGGAGCTCTAGGGGGCCCGATGGGGGCTATAGGGGGTCCTATGGGAGCTCTAGGGGTCCTAGGGGAGCTCTAGGGGCCATATGGGCGCTATAGGGCAACCTATGGGGACTATAGGGGGTCCTATAGGAGCTCTAGGGGGTACTATGGGGGCTATAGGGCATCCTATGGTGGTTATAGGGGGCCCTAGGGGAGCTCTAGGTGGTCCTATGGGGCTATAGGGGATCCTATAGGAGCTCTAGGGGGGCTATAGGAGCTCTAGGGGATCCTATGGGGGCTCTAGATGGTCCTAGGGGAGCTCTAGGGAGCCCTATGGGAGCTATAGGGGGTCCTAGGGGAGCTCTGGGGTCCTAGGGGAGCTCTAGGGGGCCCTATGGGGGCTATAGGGCATCCTATGGGGACTATAGGGGGTCCTATAGGAGCTCTAGGGGGGCTATGGGAGCTCTAGAGGGTCCTATGGGGCCTATATGGGGTCCCATGGTGGTTATAGGAGGCCCTAGGGGACCTCTAGGGGGCCCTAGGGGAGCTCTAGGGGGTCCTATGGTGGCTATAGGGGGTCCTAGGGGAGCTCTGGGGGTCCTGTGGGGGCGCTAGGGGGCCCTATGGGGGCTATAGGGCATCCTATGGGGACTATAGGGGGTCCTATAGGAGCTCTAGAAGTGCTATAGGAGCTCTAGGGGATCCTATGGGGCCGATATGGGGTCCTATGATGGTTATAGGGGGGCCTAGGGGAGATCTAGGGGGCCCTATGGGGGCTATAGGGGGTCCTATGGGAGCTCTGGGGGTCCTAGGGGAACTCTAGGGGGTCCTATGGGGGCTTTAGCGGGTCCTATCGGAGCTCTGGCGGTCCTAGGGGAGCTCCAGGGGGCCCTATGGGGGCTATAGGGCATCCTATGGTGGTTATAGGGGGTCCTAGGGGAGCTCTGGGGGTCCTGTGGGACCTCTAGGGGGCCCTATGGGGGCTTTTAGGGGTCCTATGGTAGTTAATAGGTGGCCCTATGGGAGCTCTAGGGCATCCTATGGGGACTACAGGGGATGCTGTAGGAGCTCTAGGGGGCTATAGGAGCTCTAGGGGTTCCTATGGGGGCTCTAGGGGGTCCTATGGGAGTTCTAGGGGGCCCTATGGGGGTTATAGGGGTTCCTAGGGGAGCTCTACGGCATCCCGTAGAGCTCTAGGGGGTCCTATGGGGACATTAGGGGGTTCTATGGGAGCTCTGGGGGTCCAGTGGGGGCTATAGGGGGCCCTATGGGAGCTCTAGGCGGCCCTATGAGGGTTATAGGGGGTCCTATGGGAGTTCTAGGGGGTCCTATGGGGCTTTTGGGGGTCCTAGGGGAGCTCTAGGGGGTCCTAGGGGAACTCTAGGGGGCCCTATGGGGGCTATAGGGCATCCTATGGTGGTTATAGGGGGCCCTAGGGGAGCTCTAAGCGTCCCTATGGGAGCTCTAGGAGGCCCGGTGGGGGCTATAGGGGGTCGTAGGGGAGCTCCGGGGTACCCGTGGGGTCTCTAGGGGGCCCTATGGGGGCTATAGTGGGTCCTATGGTTGCTTTAGGGGCCGATGGGGCTACAGGGGGTCCTAGGGCAGAACTGGGTGTCCTAGGGGGGCTATAGGGGGGTTCTATGGTGGTTATAGGGCGCGCTTAGGGAGCTCTAGGGGGTCCTATGGGGGCTATAGAGGGTCCTACGCTGGTTATAGGGTGACGTAGGGGAGCTCTAGGGCATCCTATGGGGTCTATAGGGGGTCCTATAGGAGCTCTAGGGGGTCTATAGGAGCTCTAGGAGGTCCTATGGGGGCTATAGGGGGTCCTATGGGAGCTCTAGGGGGCCCTATCGGAGTTATAGGGGGTCCTAGGGGAGCTCTGGGGGTCCTGTGGGGGCTCTAGGGGGCCCTATCTGGACTACAGTGGGTCCTAGGGGAGCTCTAGGGGGCCCTATGGGAGCTCTAGGGCATCCTATGGGGACTATAGAGAATCCTAAAGAAGCTCTAGGGGGTTCTATTGGGGCTATAGGGGGTCCTATAGGAGCTCTAGGGGGCCCTAGGAGGGTTATAGAGGGTGCTAGGGGAACTCTGAGGGGTCCTAGGGGGGCTCTAGGGGGTCCTATGGGGGCTATAGGGGGTCCTATCGGAGCTCTGGCGGTCCTAGGGGAGCTCTAGGGGGTCGTAGGGGGTATAGGGGGTCCTAGGGGAGATCTGGGGGTCCTATGGGGGCTATAGGGGGTCCTTGGGGAGCTCTGGTGGGTACTAGGGGAGCTCTAGGGCGTCCTATGGGAGCTCTAGGGCGTCCTATGGGAGCTATAGAGAGTCCTATGGTGGTTATAGGGGACCCTATGGGAGCTCTAGGGCGTCCTATGGGCACTACAGAGGGTCCTATAGCAGGTCTAGGGGGACTATAGGACCTCTAGGGGGTCCTTGGGGGCTCTAGGGGGTCGTATGGGAGCTCTAGGGGGCCCTATGAGGGTTATAGGGGTGTCCTAGGGGAGCTCTAGGGCGTCCCATGGAGCTCTAGGGGGTCCTATGGGGGCTATAGGGGGGTTCTGTGGGAGCTCTGGGGGTCCTGTGGGGGCTATAGGGGGCCTTATGGGAGCTCTAGGGGGCCCTATGAGGGTTATAGCGGGTACTAGGGGAGCTCTAGGGGGTCCTATGGGAGCTGTAGGGGGTGCTATGGGAGTTCTAGGGGGTCCTATGGGGGCTATAGGGGGGTCCTATAGGAGATCTAGGGGCTCTATAGGAGCTCTAGGGGGCCCAATGGGGGCTATAGGGCATCCTATGGTGGTTATAGGGGGCCCTAGGGGAGCTC
Source organism: Tinamus guttatus (assembly GCF_059628265.1). Lineage (NCBI taxonomy): Eukaryota > Metazoa > Chordata > Aves > Tinamiformes > Tinamidae > Tinamus > Tinamus guttatus. The sequence goes on from NW_028289469.1 coordinate 73,163, forward strand.
TGGGGGGTCCTAGGGGAGCTCTAGTGGATCCTATGGGGGCTCTAGATGATCCTAGGGGAGCTCTAGGGGGTCCTAGGGGAGCTCTGGGGGGTCCTAGGGGAGCTCTAGGGGGCCCTATGGGGGCTATAGGGCATCCTATGGGGACTATAGGGGGTCCTATAGGAGCTCTAGGGGGGGCTATAGGAGCTCTAGAGGGTCCTATGGGGCCTATATGGGGTCCCATGGTGGTTATAGGAGGCCCTAGGGGACCTCTAGGGGGCCCTATGGGAGCTCTAGGGGGTCCTAGGTGAGCTCTAGGGGGTCCTATGGTGGCTATAGGGGGTCCTGTGGGGGCGCTAGGGGTCCTATGTTGGTTATAGGGGACCCTATGGGAGCTCTAGTGCATCCTAATGGGATTATAGAGGGTCATATAGGAGGTTTAGGGGGGCTATAGGAGCTCTAGGGGTTCCTGTGGGGGCTCTAGGTGGTCCTATGGGAGCTCTAGGGGGTCCTATGGGGGCTATAGAGGGTCCTACGGTGGTTACAGGGTGACGTAGGGGAGCTCTAGGGCGTCCTATGGGAGCTCTAGGAGGCACTCTGGGGGCTATAGGGGGTCCTAGGGGAGCTCTGGGGGTCCTGTCGGGCTCTAGTGGGCCCTATGTGGGCTATAGGGTGTCCTATGGAGGTTATAGGGGACCCTATGGGAGCTCTAGGGCATCCCATGGAGCTTTAAGGGGTCCTATGGGGGCCATAGGGGGTCCTTTGGGAGCTCTAGGGGGCCCTATGGGGGCTATAGTGCGTCCTATAGTGGTTACAGGGGACCCTATGGGAGCTCTAGGGCATCCTATGGGGACTATAGAGGGTCATATAGGAGGTTTAGGGGGTCTATAGGAGCTCTAGGGGGTCCTATGGGGGCTCTAGGGGGTCCTATGGGGGCTCTAGGGAGCCCTATGGGAGCTATAGGGGGTTCTAGGGGAGCTCTGGGGGGCCCTACGGGGGCTAAAGGGCATCCTAGGGGGACTATAGGGGGTTCTATAGGAGCTCTAGGGTCCTATGGTGGTTATAGGGGGTCCTAGGGGAGCTCTAGGGGGCCCTATGGGGGCTATAGGGCATCCTATGTTGGTTATAGGGAGCACTAGGGGAGCTCTAGGTGGTCCTATGTGGGCTATAGGGGGTCCTAGGTGAGCTCTGGGCGTCCTAGGGGAGCTCTAGGGGGACCAATGGAGGCTATAGGGAATCCTATGGGGACTATGGGGAGTCCTATAGGAGGTCCAGGAGGTCCTATGGGGCCTATACGGGGTCCTATGTTGGTTATAGGGGGTCCTAGGGGAGCTCTGGGGGTCCTGTGGGGCCTCTAGGGGGCCCTATGGGGGCTCTTAGGGGGTCCTATGGTGGTTATAGTTGGCCCTATGGGAGCTCTAGGGCATCCTATGGGGACTATAGGGGATCCTATAGAAGCTCTAGGGGGCTTAGAGGAGCTCTAGGGGTTCTTATGGGGACTCTAGGCGGTCCTATGGGAGTTCTAGGGGGCCCTATGGGGGTTATAGGGGGTCCTAGGGGAGCTCTAGGGGGTCCTAGGGGAGCTCTAGGGGGCCTATGGGGACTATATGGGGTCCTAAGGGAGCTCTGGGGGTCCTGTGGGGGCTCTATGGGGCCCTATGGGAGCTCTAGGACATCCTATGGGGACTATAGAGAATCCTATAGAAGCTCTAGGGGGTTCTATCGGGGATATAGGGAGTCCTATGGAAGTTATAGGGGACCCTATGGGCGCTCTAGGGCATCCTATGGGCACTATAGAGGGTCCTATAGGAGGTCTAGGGGGGCTATAGAAGCTCTAGGTGGTCCTAAGGGGGCTCTAGGGGGTCCTATGGGAGCTGTAGGGGGCCCTATGGGGGTTATAGGGTGTCCTAGGCGGGCTATAGGGGGTCCTAGGGGAACTCTAGGGGGCCCTATGGGGGCTATAGGGTATCCTATGGTGGCTATAGGGGGCCCTAAGGGAGCTCTAGGGGGCCCGATGGGGGCTATAGGGGGTCCTATGGGAGCTCTGGGGGTCCTAGGGGAGCTCTAGGGGCCATAGGGGCGCTATAGGGCAACCTATGGGGACTATAGGGGGTCCTATAGGAGCTCTAGGGTGTCTATAGGAGTTCTAGGGGGTACTATGGGGGCTATAGGGCATCCTATGGTGGTTATAGGGGGCCCTAGGGGAGCTCTAGGTGGTCCTATGGGGGCTATAGGGGATCCTATAGGAGCTCTAGGGGGGCTATAGGAGCTCTAAGGGATCCTATGGGGGCTCTAGATGGTCCTAGGGGAGCTCTAGGCAGCCGCAATGGGGAGCTATAGGGGGTCCTAGGGGAGCTCTGGGGGTCCTAGGGGAGCTCTAGGGGGCCCTATGGGGGCTATAGGGCATCCTATGGGGACTATAGGGGGTCCTATAGGAGCTCTAGGGGGGCTATGGGAGCTCTAGAGGGTCCTATGGGGCCTATATGGGGTCCCATGGTGGTTATAGGAGGCCGTAGGGGACCTCTAGGGGGCCCTAGGGGAGCTCTAGGGGGTCCTAGGGGAGCTCTGGGGGTCCTGTGGGGCCTCTAGGGGGCCCTATGGGGGCTCTTAGGGGGTCTTATGGTGGTTATAGTTGGCCCTATGGGAGCTCTAGGGCATCCTATGGGGACTATAGGGGATCCTATAGAAGCTCTAGGGGGCTTAGAGGAGCTCTAGGGGTTCCTATGGGGACTCTAGGCGGTCCTATGGGAGTTCTAGGGGGCCCTATGGGGGTTATAGGGGGTCCTAGGGGAGCTCTAGGGGGTCCTAGGGGAGCTCTAGGGGGCCCTATGGGGACTATATGGGGTCCTAAGGGAGCTCTGGGGGTCCTGTGGGGGCTCTATGGGGGCCCTATGGGAGCTCTAGGACATCCTATGGGGACTATAGAGAATCCTATAGAAGCTCTAGGGGGTTCTATCGGGGCTATAGGGAGTCCTATGGAAGTTATAGGGGACCCTATGGGCGCTCTAGGGCATCCTATGGGCACTATAGAGGGTCCTATAGGAGGTCTAGGGGGGCTATAGAAGCTCTAGGTGGTCCTAAGGGGGCTCTAGGGGGTCCTATTGGGAGCTGTAGGGGGCCCTATGGGGGGTTATAGGGTGTCCCTAGGCGGGCTATAGGGGGTCCTAGGGGAACTCTAGGGGGCCCTATGGGGGCTATAGGGTATCCTATGGTGGCTATAGGGGGCCCTAAGGGAGCTCTAGGGGGCCCGATGGGGGCTATAGGGGGGTCCTATGGGAGCTCTGGGGGTCCTAGGGGAGCTCTAGGGGCATAGGGGCGCTATAGGGCAACCTATGGGGACTATAGGGGGTCCTATAGGAGCTCTAGGGTGTCTATAGGAGTTCTAGGGGGTACTATGGGGGCTATAGGGCATCCTATGGTGGTTATAGGGGGCCCTAGGGGAGCTCTAGGTGGTCCTATGGGGGCTATAGGGGATCCTATAGGAGCTCTAGGGGGGCTATAGGAGCTCTAGGGGATCCTATGGGGGCTCTAGATGGTCCTAGGGGAGCTCTAGGCAGCCCCATGGGAGCTATAGGGGGTCCTAGGGGAGCTCTGGGGGTCCTAGGGGAGCTCTAGGGGGCCCTATGCGGGGCTATAGGGCATCCTATGGGGACTATAGGGGGTCCTATAGGAGCTCTAGGGGGGCTATGGGAGCTCTAGAGGGTCCTATGGGGCCTATATGGGGTCCCATGGTGGTTATAGGAGGCCGTAGGGGACCTCTAGGGGGCCCTAGGGGCAGCTCTAAGGGGGTCCTAGGGGAGCTCTGGGGGTCCTGTGGGGGCGCTAGGGGGCCCTACGGGGGCTATAGGGCATTCTATGGGGACTATAGGGGGTCCTATAGGAGCTCTAGAAGTGCTATAGGAGCTCTAGGGGATCCTATGGGGCCTATATGGGGTCCTATGATGGTTATAGGGGGCCCTAGGGAGATCTAGGGGGCCCTATGGGGGCTATAGGGGGTCCTATGGGAGCTCTGGGGGTCCTAGGGGAACTCTAGGGGGTCCTATGGGGGCTTTAGCGGGTCCTATCGGAGCTCTGGCGGTCCTAGGGGAGCTCAGGGGGCCCTATGGGGGCTATAGGGCATCCTATGGTGGTTATAGGGGGTGCTTAGGGGAGCTCTGGGGGTCCTATGGGACCTCTAGGGGGCCCTCTGGGGGTCCTGTGGGACCTCTAGGGGGCCCTATGGGGGCTCTTAGGGGTCCTATGGTAGTTATAGGTGGCCCTATGGGAGCTCTAGGGCATCCTATGGGGACTATAGGGGATCCTGTAGGAGCTCTAGGGGGGCTATAGGAGCTCTAGGGGTTCCTATGGGGGCTCTAGGGGGTCCTATGGGAGTTCTAGGGGGCCCTATGGGGGTTATAGGGGGTCCTAGGGGAGCTCTACGGCATCCCGTAGAGCTCTAGGGGGTCCTATGGGGACATTAGGGGGTTCTATGGGAGCTCTGGGGGTCCAGTGGGGGCTATAGGGGGCCCTATGGGAGCTCTAGGCGGCCCTATGAGGGTTATAGGGGGTCCTATGGGAGTTCTAGGGGGTCCTATGGGGGCTTTAGGGGGTCCTAGGGGAGCTCTAGGGGGTCCTAGGGGAGCTCTAGGGGGCCCTATGGGGGCTATAGGGCATCCTATGGTGGTTATAGGGGGCCCTAGGGGAGCTCTAAGCGTCCTATGGGAGCTCTAGGAGGCCCGGTGGGGGCTATAGGGGGTCGTAGGGGAGCTCCGGGGTACCCGTGGGGTCTCTAGGGGGCCCTATGGGGGCTATAGTGGGTCCTATGGTTGCTATAGGGGGGCCGATGGGGCTATAGGGGGTCCTAGGGCAGAACTGGGTGTCCTAGGGGGGCTATAGGGGGTTCTATGGTGGTTATAGGGCGCGCTGGGGGAGCTCTAGGGGGTCCTATGGGGGCTATTGAGGGTCCTATGGTGGTTATAGTGTGCCCTTTGGGAGCTCTAGGGCATCCTATGGGGTCTATCGGGGGTCCTATAGGAGCTCTAGGGGGTCTATAGGAGCTCTAGGGGGTCCTATGGGGGCTATAGAGGGTCCTATGGGAGCTCTAGGGGGCCCTATCGGAGTTATAGGGGGTCCTAGGGGAGCTCTGGGGGTCCTGTGGGGGCTCTAGGGGGCCCTATGGGGACTACAGTGGGTCCTAGGGGAGCTCTAGGGGGCCCTATGGGAGCTCTAGGGCATCCTATGGGGACTATAGAGAATCCTAAAGAAGCTCTAGGGGGTTCTATCGGGGCTATAAGGGGTCCTATGGGAGCTCTAGGGGGCCCTAGGAGGGTTATAGAGGGTCCTAGGGGAACTCTGAGGGGTCCTAGGGGAGCTCTAGGGGGTCCTATGGGGGCTATAGGGGGTCCTATCGGAGCTCTGGCGGTCCTAGGGAGCTCTAGGGGGTCGTAGGGGGTATAGGGGGTCCTAGGGGAGATCTGGGGGTCCTATGGGGGCTATAGGGGGTCCTTGGGGAGCTCTGGTGGGTACTAGGGGAGCTCTAGGGCGTCCTATGGGAGCTCTAGGGGGTCGTATGGGAGCTATAGAGAGTCCTATGGTGGTTATAGGGGACACTATGGGAGCTCTAGGGCGTCCTATGGGCACTACAGTGGGTCCTATAGCAGGTCTAGGGGGACTATAGGACCTCTAGGGGGTCCTTGGGGGCTCTAGGGGGTCGTATGGGAGCTCTAGGGGGCCCTATGAGGGTTATAGCGGGTACTAGGGGAGCTCTAGGGGGTCCTATGGGAGCTGTAGGGGGTCCTATAGGAGATCTAGGGGCTCTATAGGAGCTCTAGGGGGTCCTATGGAGCCTATATGGGGTCCTATGGTGGTTATAGGGGTCCCTAGGTGAGCTCTAGGGGGCCCAATGGGGGCTATAGGGCATCCTATGGTGGTTATAGGGGTCCCTACGGAGGCTCTGGGGGGTCCTAGGGGAGCTCTAGGGGATCCTATGGGGGCTCTAGATGGTCCTAGGGGAGCTCTAGGGAGCCCTATGGGAGCTATAGGGGGTCCTAGGGGAGCTCTGGGGGTCCTAGGGGAGCTCTAGGGGGCCCTATGGGGGCTATAGGGCATCCTATGGGGACTATAGGGGGTCCTATAGTAGCTCTAGGGGGGCTAATAGGAGCTCTAGAGGGTCCTATGGGGCCTATATGGGGTCCCATGGTGGTTATAGGAGGCCCTAGGGGACCTCTAGGGGGCCCTATGGGAGCTCTAGGGGGTCCTAGGGTGAGCTCTAGGGGGTCCTATGGTGGCTATAGGGGGTCCTAGGGGAGCTCTGGGGGTCCTGTGGGGGCGCTAGGGGCCCTATGGGGGCTATAGTGGGTCCTATGGTGGTTATAGGTGGCCCTATGGCAGCTCTAGGGCATCCTATGGGGACTATAGGGGATCCTATAGGAGCTCTAGGGGAGTTATAAGAGCTCTAGGGGTTCCTATGGGGGCTATAGGGGGTCCTATGTTGGTTATAGGGGACCCTATGGGAGCTCTAGTGCATCCTAATGGGATTATAGAGGGTCATATAGGAGGTTTAGGGGGGCTATAGGAGCTCTAGGGGTTCCTGTGGGGGCTCTAGGTGGTCCTATGGGAGCTCTAGGGGGTCCTATGGGGGCTATAGAGGGTCCTACGGTGGTTATAGGGTGACATAGGGGAGCTCCAGGGCGTCCTATGGGAGCTCTAGGAGGCACTCTGGGGGCTATAGGGGGTCCTAGGGGAGCTCTGGGGGTCCTGTCGGGCTCTAGTGGGCCCTATGTGGGCTATAGGGTGTCCTATGGAGGTTATAGGGGACCCTATGGGAGCTCTAGGGCATCCTATGGGGACTATAGAGGGTCATATAGGAGGTTTAGGGGGTTTATAGGAGCTCTAGGGGGTCCTATGGGGGCTCTAGGGGGTCCTATGGGAGCTATAGGGGGTTCTAGGGGAGCTCTGGGGGTCCTAGGGGAGCTCTGGGGGCCCTACGGGGGCTAAAGGGCATCCTAGGGGGACTATAGGGGGTTCTATAGGAGCTCTAGGGTCCTATGGTGGTTATAGGGGGTCCTAGGGGAGCTCTAGGGGGCCCTATGGGGGCTATAGGGCATCCTATGTTGGTTATAGGGAGCACTAGGGGAGCTCTAGGTGGTCCTATGTGGGCTATAGGGGGTCCTAGGTGAGTTCTGGGCGTCCTAGGGGAGCTCTAGGGGGACCAATGGAGGCTATAGGGAATCCTATGGGGACTATGGGGAGTCCTATAGGAGGTCCAGGAGGTCCTATGGGGCCTATACGGGGTCCTATGTTGGTTATAGGGGGGTCCTAGGGGAGATCTGGGGGTCCTGTGGGGCCTCTAGGGGGCCCTATGGGGGCTCTTAGGAGGTCCTCTGGTGGTTATAGTTGGCCCTATGGGAGCTCTAGGGCATCCTATGGGGACTATAGGGGATCCTATAGAAGCTCTAGGGGGCTTAGAGGAGCTCTAGGGGTTCCTATGGGGACTCTAGGCGGTCCTATGGGAGTTCTAGGGGGCCCTATGGGGGTTATAGGGGGTCCTAGGGGAGCTCTTGGGGGTCCTAGGGGAGCTCTTGGGGGTCCTAGGGGAGCTCTAGGGGGCCCTATGGGGACTATATGGGGTCCTAAGGGAGTTCTGGGGGTCCTGTGGGGGCTCTATGGGGCCCTATGGGAGCTCTAGGACATCCTATGGGGACTATAGAGAATCCTATAGAAGCTCTAGGGGGTTCTATCGGGGCTATAGGGAGTCCTATGGAAGTTATAGGGGACCCTATGGGCGCTCTAGGGCATCCTATGGGCACTATAGAGGGTGCTATAGGAGGTCTAGGGGGGCTATAGAAGCTCTAGGGGGTCCTAAGGGGGCTCTAGGGGGTCCTATGGGAGCTGTAGGGGGCCCTATGGGGGTTATAGGGTGTCCTATGCGGGCTATAGGGGGTCCTAGGGGAACTCTAGGGGGCCCTATGGGGGCTATAGGGTATCCTATGGTGGTTTTAGGGGGCCCTAGGGGAGCTCTAGGAGGCTCTCTGGGGGCTATAGGGGCTCGTAGGGGAGCTCTGGGGATCCCGTGTGGTCTCTAGGGGGCTCTATGGGGGCTATAGTGGGTCCTAATGGTGGCTATAGGGGGCCCTAAGGGAGCTCTAGGGGGCCCGATGGGGGCTATAGGGGGTCCTATGGGAGCTCTAGGGGTCCTAGGGGAGCTCTAGGGGCCATATGGGCGCTATAGGGCAACCTATGGGGACTATAGGGGGTCCTATAGGAGCTCTAGGGGTGTCTATAGGAGCTCTAGGGGGTACTATGGGGGCTATAGGGCATCCTATGGTGGTTATAGGGGGCCCTAGGGGAGCTCTAGGTGGTCCTATGGGGGCTATAGGGGATCCTATAGGAGCTCTAGGGGGGCTATAGGAGCTCTAGGGGATCCTATGGGGGCTCTAGATGGTCCTAGGGGAGCTCTAGGGAGCCCTATGGGAGCTATAGGGGGTCCTAGGGGAGCTCTGGGGGTCCTAGGGGAGCTCTAGGGGGCCCTATGGGGGCTATAGGGCATCCTATGGGGACTATAGGGGGTCCTATAGGAGCTCTAGGGGGGCTATGGGAGCTCTAGAGGGTCCTATGGGGCCTATATGGGGTCCCATGGTGGTTATAGGAGGCCCTAGGGGACCTCTAGGGGGCCCTAGGGGAGCTCTAGGGGGTCCTATGGTGGCTATAGGGGGTCCTAGGGGAGCTCTGGGGGTCCTGTGGGGGCGCTAGGGGGCCCTATGGGGGCTATAGGGCATCCTATGGGGACTATAGGGGGTCCTATAGGAGCTCTAGAAGTGCTATAGGAGCTCTAGGGGATCCTATGGGGCCTATATGGGGTCCTATGATGGTTATAGGGGGCCCTAGGGGAGATCTAGGGGGCCCTATGGGGGCTATAGGGGGTCCTATGGGAGCTCTGGGGGTCCTAGGGGAACTCTAGGGGGTCCTATGGGGGCTTTAGCGGGTCCTATCGGAGCTCTGGCGGTCCTAGGGGAGCTCCAGGGGGCCCTATGGGGGCTATAGGGCATCCTATGGTGGTTATAGGGGGGTCCTAGGGGAGCTCTGGGGGTCCTGTGGGACCTCTAGGGGGCCCTATGGGGGCTTTTAGGGGTCCTATGGTAGTTATAGGTGGCCCTATGGGAGCTCTAGGGCATCCTATGGGGACTACAGGGGATGCTGTAGGAGCTCTAGGGGGGCTATAGGAGCTCTAGGGGTTCCTATGGGGGCTCTAGGGGGTCCTATGGGAGTTCTAGGGGGCCCTATGGGGGTTATAGGGGTTCCTAGGGGAGCTCTACGGCATCCCGTAGAGCTCTAGGGGGTCCTATGGGGACATTAGGGGGTTCTATGGGAGCTCTGGGGGTCCAGTGGGGGCTATAGGGGGCCCTATGGGAGCTCTAGGCGGCCCTATGAGGGTTATAGGGGGTCCTATGGGAGTTCTAGGGGGTCCTATGGGGGCTTTTGGGGGTCCTAGGGGAGCTCTAGGGGGTCCTAGGGGAACTCTAGGGGGCCCTATGGGGGCTATAGGGCATCCTATGGTGGTTATAGGGGGCCCTAGGGGAGCTCTAAGCGTCCTATGGGAGCTCTACGAGGCCCGGTGGGGGCTAATAGGGGGTCGTAGGGGAGCTCCGGGGTACCCGTGGGGTCTCTAGGGGGCCCTATGGGGGCTATAGTGGGTCCTATGGTTGCTATAGGGGGGCCGATGGGGCTACAGGGGGTCCTAGGGCAGAACTGGGTGTCCTAGGGGGGCTATAGGGGGTTCTATGGTGGTTATAGGGCGCGCTGGGGGAGCTCTAGGGGGTCCTATGGGGGCTATAGAGGGTCCTACGCTGGTTATAGGGGTGACGTAGGGGAGCTCTAGGGCATCCTATGGGGTCTATAGGGGGTCCTATAGGAGCTCTAGGGGGTCTATAGGAGCTCTAGGAGGTCCTATGGGGGCTATAGGGGGTCCTATGGGAGCTCTAGGGGGCCCTATCGGAGTTATAGGGGGTCCTAGGGGAGCTCTGGGGGTCCTGTGGGGGCTCTAGGGGGCCCTATCTGGACTACAGTGGGTCCTAGGGGAGCTCTAGGGGGCCCTATGGGAGCTCTAGGGCATCCTATGGGGACTATAGAGAATCCTAAAGAAGCTCTAGGGTGGTTCTATTGGGGCTATAGGGGGTCCTATAGGAGCTCTAGGGGGCCCTAGGAGGGTTATAGAGGGTGCTAGGGGAACTCTGAGGGGTCCTAGGGGGGCTCTAGGGGGTCTATGGGGGCTATAGGGGGGTCCTATCGGAGCTCTGGCGGTCCTAGGGGAGCTCTAGGGGGTCGTAGGGGGTATAGGGGGTCCTAGGGAGATCTGGGGGTCCTATGGGGGCTATAGGGGGGTCCTTGGGGAGCTCTGGTGGGTACTAGGGGAGCTCTAGGGCGTCCTATGGGAGCTCTAGGGCGTCCTATGGGAGCTATAGAGAGTCCTATGGTGGTTATAGGGGACCCTATGGGAGCTCTAGGGCGTCCTATGGGCACTACAGAGGGTCCTATAGCAGGTCTAGGGGGACTATAGGACCTCTAGGGGTCCTTGGGGGCTCTAGGGGGTCGTATGGGAGCTCTAGGGGGCCCTATGAGGGTTATAGGGTGTCCTAGGGGAGCTCTAGGGCGTCCCATGGAGCTCTAGGGGGTCCTATGGGGGCTATAGGGGGTTCTGTGGGAGCTCTGGGGGTCCTGTGGGGGCTATAGGGGGCCTTATGGGAGCTCTAGGGGGCCCTATGAGGGTTATAGCGGGTACTAGGGGAGCTCTAGGGGTCCTATGGGAGCTGTAGGGGGTGCTATGGGAGTTCTAGGGGGTCCTATGGGGGCTATAGGGGGTCCTATAGGAGATCTAGGGGCTCTATAGGAGCTCTAGGGGGCCCAATGGGGGCTATAGGGCATCCTATGGTGGTTATAGGGGGCCCTAGGGGAGCTCTGGGGGGTCCTAGGGGAGCTCTAGTGGATCCTATGGGGGCTCTAGATGATCCTAGGGGAGCTCTAGGGGGTCCTAGGGGAGCTCTGGGGGTCCTAGGGGAGCTCTAGGGGGCCCTATGGGGGCTATAGGGCATCCTATGGGGACTATAGGGGGGTCCTATAGGAGCTCTAGGGGGGCTATAGGAGCTCTAGAGGGTCCTATGGGGCCTATATGGGGTCCCATGGTGGTTATAGGAGGCCCTAGGGGACCTCTAGGGGGCCCTATGGGAGCTCTAGGGGTCCTAGGTGAGCTCTAGGGGGTCCTATGGTGGCTATAGGGGGTCCTGTGGGGGCGCTAGGGGTCCTATGTTGGTTGTAGGGGACCCTATGGGAGCTCTAGTGCATCCTAATGGGATTATAGAGGGTCATATAGGAGGTTTAGGGGGGCTATAGGAGCTCTAGGGGTTCCTGTGGGGGGCTCTAGGTGGTCCTATGGGAGCTCTAGGGGGTCCTATGGAGGCTATAGAGGGTCCTACGGTGGTTACAGGGTGACGTAGGGGAGCTCTAGGGCGTCCTATGGGAGCTCTAGGAGGCACTCTGGGGGCTATAGGGGGTCCTAGGGGAGCTCTGGGGGTCCTGTCGGGCTCTAGTGGGCCCTATGTGGGCTATAGGGTGTCCTATGGAGGTTATAGGGGACCCTATGGGAGCTCTAGGGCATCCCATGGAGCTTTAAGGGGTCCTATGGGGGCCATAGGGGGTCCTTTGGGAGCTCTAGTGGGCCCTATGTGGGCTATAGGGTGTCCTATGGAGGTTATAGGGGACCCTATGGGAGCTCTAGGGCATCCTATGGGGACTATAGAGGGTCATATAGGAGGTTTAGGGGGTCTATAGGAGCTCTAGGGGGTCCTATGGGGGCTCTAGGGGGTCCTATGGGGGCTCTAGGGGGTTCTAGGGGAGCTCTGGGGGTCCTAGGGCAGCTCTGGGGGGCCCTACGGGGGCTAAAGGGCATCCTAGGGGGACTATAGGGGGTTCTATAGGAGCTCTAGGGTCCTATGGTGGTTATAGGGGGTCCTAGGGGAGCTCTAGGGGGCCCTATGGGGGCTATAGGGCATCCTATGTTGGTTATATGGAGCCCTAGGGGAGCTCTAGGTGGTCCTATGTGGGCTATAGGGGGGTCCTAGGTGAGCTCTGGGCGTCCTAGGGGAGCTCTAGGGGGACCAATGGAGGCTATAGGGAATCCTATGGGGACTATGGGGAGTCCTATAGGAGGTCCAGGAGGTCCTATGGGGCCTATACGGGGTCCTATGTTGGTTATAGGGGGTCCTAGGGGAGATCTGGGGGTCCTGTGGGGCCTCTAGGGGGGCCCTATGGGGGCTCTTAGGAGGTCCTCTGGTGGTTATAGTTGGCCCTATGGGAGCTCTAGGGCATCCTATGGGGACTATAGGGGATCCTATAGAAGCTCTAGGGGGCTTAGAGGAGCTCTAGGGGTTCCTATGGGGGACTCTAGGCGGTCCTATGGGAGTTCTAGGGGGCCCTATGGGGGTTATAGGGGGTCCTAGGGGAGCTCTTGGGGGTCCTATGGGAGCTCTTGGGGGTCCTAGGGGAGCTCTAGGGGGTCCTAGGAGAGCTCTAGGGGGCCCTATGGGGACTATATGGGGTCCTAAGGGAGTTCTGGGGGTGCTGTGGGGGCTCTATGGGGCCCTATGGGAGCTCTAGGACATCCTATGGGGACTATAGAGAATCCTATAGAAGCTCTAGGGGGTTCTATCGGGGCTATAGGGAGTCCTATGGAAGTTATAGGGGACCCTATGGGCGCTCTAGGGCATCCTATGGGCACTATAGAGGGTCCTATAGGAGGTCTAGGGGGGCTATAGAAGCTCTAGGGGCTCCTAAGGG